>NC_135311.1:5659702-5922202 GCF_048772815.1 Callospermophilus lateralis
TTATTTCTTTTCTTATCAGAACTAGTCAATTATATTTATTATTGTATCATTAAAATTAAATATTTCTGCTAAGCAGAGTGAAGCATGCCTGTAATCCCAGCAACTCTGGAGGCTGAGGCAGGAGGATCACAAGTTCAAGGCCAGCCTCAACAATTTAGTGAGTTCCTAAGCAACTTAGTGAGACCCTGTCTCAAAGTAAAAACTAAAATAAAGACTGGAGATGTAGCCAAGTGGTAAAGGTTTTAATTCCCAATAACAACAATAAATAAATAAATAGAAGTTTTTAAAACATTATTTCTATCTCTAATGGCAGCATTTTCTTAAATAAGGTATATACAATTTAACAAGTATCCATTGGTGGCCTACTGGGAACACAATAATAGAAATCCAAACTGCTTCACAGTTGGGGAAAACAGCTTCACAGTTTGGGAAAACAGCTTTGGAGTAGGTGATGAGTATTACAAAAAGTTACAACACAGGGTAGGAATGTACCTCTGTCCTAGAGTGCTGACCTAGCATGCATGAGGCCCTGAATTTAATTCCCAGTACATACAAAAAAAAAAAAAAAACCCTACACTCCAGAGTGTTATATAAACTTTTTTATAGAGGAAATTAATGAAAGAATGAACTTAGAGGCTTCATGGAAAGTTTTTCTAAGAAAGAAAAATAGAGATGATTTCTTTTTCTTAGATGCATAGTCCAAAATTAATCAGACCAACTGAATTGAGCTGGAAGTAGAACAATTGAAAACGATACCATGTTCTGAAACAAAGATAGAATGCAGACATAGACACATATATATTTTTTCAGTGCTAGAGATTGAGCTCAGAGCCTTACACATGCTAGATAAATGCTTTACCTCCTAAGTTAAATTCCCAGCTCCAAGATACATATGTTTTTATATACTCTCTTTTGGCAGGTAAAGGGAAAGAAGCATAAGTAAAGCATTTGGTAGAAAAAGAAAATCATTATCTTCCTTTCCTTTAAGGATGGTTTACATTCAGAGGAGATCATTTATAGACAATAAATATGAGAAAAGTCTAATGAGAAAAGTAAGGAAATTATAATAAGCCACAGCTAGGCACTTCCACTGAATTTAGCAAATAAGATGATTCTTCTGCTAGGGAACCAATGAAATGTACTCAAATCCTCAATGTACTCAAATGTTTAATACATATACTGCACAATGCGCAAAGAGGACAACTTTGAACAAACAAGTTATCTTTCTTTTTGTCTTTTTATTTTCTCTTTTTTTTAAAAAATCCTTTTTCTTTATTTGTTACTGGGGGTTGAACTCAGGGCCACTCTACCACTGAACTACATTCATCCTAGCCTTTTTTATGTTTTATTTTGAAATAGGGTGTCAACTTAAAAATATTCCTGAATATTTTAATTCAGGAAGCATAAGATAGAGGCATGAGGGAGTAAATTGCCCAAAATTCAGGTTTGACGAGAGAATTTACATATAAAAACAAAATAGTAGGGCTGTAATTCAGTGGTAAAGCACTTGCCTAGCATGTGCCAGGCCCTGGGTTTGATCCTTAACATAAGAGACACACACACACACACACACACACACACACACACACACACAGTGGTAAATAAAAGAATACAAATATCACCACTGATCCTTAGTGAATACAGATGACTAGGTAGTCCCTAAGTATAGAGTTGGGTCCATGGAAAGATATGGGATGACAGTGCCTTACTATAAAATATCTTACCTTTAAAGGCTCATAAGCAGCAAATGTGGCACTGCTCTCCAAATACTCTTCATATTCAGTAACACTCACTATTACCAGAGTATGGCCTAAAGATTTGGCTGCTATATGTGTACTAGAACAATGCATTGGTCCAGGTCTTTGAATACCTTTGAATCAAAAAATAATTATTTCAGTAGGGTAATAATTAGTCTGTTCTCCAGGATATTAAGCTACAGAAATATAAGAATTCTAACACATTAAAAATACCAGGCTGGGGGGGTGCTGGGGTTGTGGCTCAGTGGTAGAGCACTCGCCTAGCACATGTGAGGCCCTAGGTTCGATCCTCAGCACCACATAAAAATAAATAAATAAAATAAAGGCATTGTGTCCAACTACAACTAAAAAATATATATATATTTTTTTAAAAGGGCTGGGGTTGTGGCTCAGTGGTAGAACACTCGCCTCGCATCTCTTATCCTACATAAGAGATAATTCATTATCTGAAGGTTAGAGGAAGCAATGCGAACAGAGGAGAAAGATGTGATTAGTACTACATACCAATAAGGAAAAAAGAAGTCTAAGCTGATGCCACTCTTATAGATGTACTGTGAGAATTAAATACATGAGTTAAAACATCGAATCCCTGGGCTCAATCCTTAGCACCACATAAAAATAAATAAGTGAAATAAGGGTATTGTGTCAACTACAACTAAAATACAAATATTAAAAAAAAAACACTGGGCTGGGGCTGGGGCTCAGTGGGACTGGGGTTGTGACTCAGTGGTAGAGCACTTGCCTAGCATGTGTGAGGAACTGGGTTCAATTCTCAGCACCATGTATAAATAAATGAACAAAATAAAGATCCATAAACAAATAAAAAAATTTTAAAAAATTCCATCTTGGGCTAGGGTGTAGCTCAATGGTACTGTGCTTGCCTCACATGCACAAGGTCCTGAGTTCAATCTCCAGCACCACACATACACACACACACACACACACACACACACACACACATACACCAAACAGGTGAATGACATGCACTTGTAATTCCAGCTAACTGGGGAGGCTGAGGTGAAAGGATCACCTGCATCCAGTTCAAGTTCAGCCTAAGCAATATAGCAAGACCCTGTCTCAAAAAAAAAAAAAAAATTACTTTTTTTTTTTTTTCTGGGACTGGGGATTAAAACCAGGACCCCTGCACTTGTTATAAAAGCACTCTACCACTTAGCAACATTGCCAGCCAAATAATCAAGTTGATATAAAAATCTATTTCTTCTATTAACAGACATATATTATGTAAGACAAAATTCAATCTACAGTGAGGATACACATGTGAGCAAAGATCCTTACCTCCTGACCTTAAGTATTACCAGAAAGTGTTAAATATGATAGAGATTTAGAAGCCAGGAAGGTGGTAAAAAAGATTTATTCATTTATTTATTTATTTTATTTTATTTTTAAGAGAGAGTGAAAGAGGGAGAGAGAGAGAGAATTTTAATATTTATTTTTTAGTTATCGGCGAACACAACATCTTTGTTTGTATGTGGTGCTGAGGATCGAAACTCGGGCCGCACGCATGCCAGGCGAGTGCGCTACCGCTTGAGCCACATCTCCAGCCCTTATTCATTTATTTTTAAATATTTATTTTTTAGTCAGGGGTGGACCCAATATCTTTATTGTATTTTTTATGTGGTGCTGAGGATCTAACCCAGTTCCTCACACATGCTAGGTGAGTGAACTACCTCTGACATACAACCCCAGCCCTAAAAAAAAAGATTTAAATAAAGTATTTCAAGTTGAGAAATAGCTTGAACAAAGAAATATAAATGAGACATGAATGAGTATGAGGGAGATATAAGAGAAAATTTAACCAAAGTAGTTGATTTAGCTAGAACCATTTGTACTGTCATGAAAAGGCAGATTTAACTAGACCATTTGTACTGTCATGTTATACTGTAGAGGGCTATGAAGACTAAACTAAAAGGATTTCTGCTCTATTCTATTGGCAAAGATAATCCTCTAAAATTTTTTGAACAGAAAAAGTAATATTGAAGTTGAGCTGCACAAAGATTGATCTGGTAGCCATGATTACCCGTTGAAGGATATTGGAGTATCCTACATAAGAGATAACTCATTATCTGAAAGTTAGAGGAGGCACTGCAAACAGAGGAGAGAAATACCATATAAGGAACATACCAATAAGGAAAAAGAAGTCCAAGCTGATATCACTCTTATAGATGTACTGTGAGAATTAAATGAGTTAATACATGAAAGTATTCAGAACAGAGCCTGTCAAATAGTAGATGCTAAGAAATGTTAGATGTTACTGCTATCATATTGATTAAAGAAACAATGGGGATGAGGATCAACTATGATGCTCAATAGCAAGAAAGAATACTGATCTTTATGAATAGATTGTTCTTATTTTCCTTTTTATTACAAAGATTTTTTTCCTTTTTTGAATAAACTTAAAAAATATAGACATTAAATGGCACTATACTTCTCTTAGAAATAAACATGGTATATATATTAAAGAAATAAGAAAAGAGCTTGACACTAGATAGAGAATACCTTATTAGAAGCTGAAAACTGATATTGTCCAGCCACTATGTTATTAAATTTCTGTATCCTTGTTTCTACATCTATACGTAGATCAATACCTACTTCATGGCAATTGATAAAACAATTAAAAATATTATAAGAAAGGAAGTATAAACTGAGTGCGGTAGTGCACACCTGTAATCCCAGCAGCTCAGAAGGCTGGGGCAGGAGGATCTGAGTTTAAAGCCAGTCTCATCAATTTAGTGAGGCCCTCAGCAACTTATAGAGATCCTGTCTCTAAATAAATAAAATATAAAAAGGACTGGGGATGTGGCTCACTGGTTAAGCACTCTGGAATAAAAAAAAAAATGGAATTGTATGAATTTAGACTCTAGTAGTTTCTAAATTGATGCCTGCTACCCTGAATTCTAGGATATAGGAAGGAGAAATTTAAAAGGACTACTCTTACCTTCTTTGAGAAGAGTGAAGACTCCTTGCTTATCCATGTTTAAATCCAAGGATAAATGAGAGCAATCTGTGAATGCCATGATCTCTTTGGTCTCCTTATTTACATGATACATTGCAATGGGGATTTCTATAATCTGGCCAATCTCCACATCAGCATGAAATGGTAACAGTTCCATTTTGTTCAGTTTTAGGACATATATCTGAAGGAAAAACAATTTACATTTTAGGAAATTCTTAGAAAAAGGGGAATCATTCCTTAAATATTTAAATATACACACAAACTAGGAGTGATGGAGCATACAACTGTAACACCAGCAACTTAGGAAGCTGAAACAGGAGGATCACAAGTTTGAGATCAGCCTCAGCAACTTAGCAAGACCCTAAGCAACTTAGTAAGAACCTATTTCAAAATTAAAAAAAAATTAAAAGGTCTGGGGATATTGCTCAATGGGTATGTATCTCCAGGCACCAAAACACCAAAAATTTAAAAATAAAATAAATGCACACACATATGAACATGTGGTATGTGTGTGTATGTATATATGTGTATATATATAAGTATATGCATATGTACGTATATATACATACATACATATATATATCATAACAACTCTCTCTCTCTCTCTTTTTTTTTTTTTCTTTTGAGGCTGGGGATTGAACCCAGGGCCTTGTGCATGCCTGGCAGACCCTCTACCACTAAGCCACATCCCCAGTCCCCAGCATAATAACTTACTATATAGCATTGACATTTTATTATGTATAAGTAATCTAGAGATGATTTAAAACACACAAGAGGATGTGCATATATATGCATATTATATGCAAATACAATGCCATTTTATACAAAAGACTTGAGCATCCTTAGATTATGGTGTTTGAGGGGTCCAAGAACCAATCCCCTGTAGACACTGAGGAATGACTGCATGCTATTTTACATACACACATAAATACACACACTAGGTGCTAAACATATCTCTCTTCATCCCTCAATCAATGAATGTCTTCAAAACATTTAACACTATACAGCAGGGGCCTGGCAAATTTGGCCAGAACACAACCTGCTTTTGTACACAACCTGCTTTGTACACAACCTGCTTTTGTATAGTAAGCTAAAAAATAGTTTTAAAGATTTGTAAACAACAAGAAAGCCAAGCTCAGTGGTGCGTGCCTGTAATCCCACCAGTTTGGGAGGCTGAGACAGGAGAATCACGAGTTCAAAGCTAGCCCTAAGCAACTTAGAGAAGTGCTGTCTCTAAATAAAATATAAAAAGGGGCTGGGGATGTGGCTCAGTAGTTAAATGCCCCTAGGTTCAATCCCTGGTACCACCACCACCAACAACAACAACAACAATGAAGAATATGAGACAGAGAGTGTATGGAGGCTTCAAAGACTAATGTATCTAGTGTTTTTACAGAAAAAGATTGCTAACTTCTGACTTAAAGCACGGCCTCTTCCTTTCTTTTCTGTAGGGGGTGGTGGTACTGGAGATGAACCCAGGGCCTTGCCTATCCCAAGTCTGCCACTGAGCTCTACCCCAGCTTCATCCTCTTTCTTGATATTATTATTTATTGGTACCAGGGATTGAATCCAGGTGCTCTTTATCACTGAGCCACATCCCCAACCCTTTTTATATTTTGAGACAGAGTCTTACTAAATTGCTTAGGGCCTTGCTAATTGCTAAAGCTGATTTTGAACTTGAGATTTTTCTGCCTCAGACTACTAAACCACTGGGATTACAGGTATACGCCACCACCTGCCTGGTTTATTGTTTGAGACAGGATCTTGCTAAATTGCTTAGGAGTTTGCTAAATTGTTGAGGCTGGTTTTAAACCTTCGATCCCTCCGCCTCAGCATCCATAGCCACTGGGATTATAGGCGTGCACCACCATGCTCTGCTCTTGCTATCTTTTTTATTTGGTAGCGGGGATTGAACTCGGGGGTACCACATCCTCAACCTTATTTTGTATTTTATTTAGAGACAGGGTCTCACTGAGTTACTTAGTGCCTTGAAGTTGCTGAGGCAGGCTTTGAACTTGAGATCCTCCTGTCTCAGCCTCCCAAGCTGCTGGGATTACAGGCGTGTGCCACCACACCTGGCTCTTGCTATCTTTTTAAAACAATATATTTTATTTTGTCATTTTTGTTGTTTTCTATGTTTATTCTGCTAGTTCCTCTTCCTCTATGTTCCTTGAAGTGACTCTTATATTACACAGAATCCCAAAGCTTCAATGACTAATCGTATGCTGATAACTCTCCAGCTTTAAACTGTCAGTTGAACTTCAGGTTCCTATTTCCAATTATAAACATCTATCTGGATGCTCCACAGGTGAGTTAAATTTATCCATAACTACCCATAGCCTTCTTCTTTTCTTGTACAAGAAAAGAACAGTACTGTTTAAATGAGAATGTTTACCTCAGTGCTTGGCATATATTCAGTGCTTAATGTTAGCTATTTTTGTTATAATTACCATAAATATGATCATTAACTGGCCTTCATAAAGTAGCTTTATTTCTCTTTTTTCTAAAGATTTTTAAAAATATTTCTTTTTAGTTGTAGATGGACACAATACCTTTTCGTGGTGCTGGCTATTGAATCTAGGGCCTCATGCATACTAGGCAAGGGCTCAACCATGAGCTACATCTCCAGCTCTTAGATATTAGCTTCTTTAAGATAGGGATGATATGCTGTGTATTTTTGAATGTTCTATGATACCTAGTATGGTGTCATGTACCTAAAGATACTCAATAAATAATTACCAAGTAATGGCAAAATGCTAGGTCCTGCAGGGGAAAGCAGCATACATTTAAAGTGGGAGAAAATAGAAAAATGGTAACAATAAATAGTAAATGATATGGGGGTTAGGGATGTAGTTCAATGGTAGAGCGCTTGCCTAGCACATGTGAGGCACTGGGTTCAATCCTCAGCACTGCATAAAAATAAGTAAATAAAACAAAGGTATTGTATCCGTCTACAACTAAGAAAAAAAAAATTTAAGTTTTCAGTCTTTTAGAAACAGATTAACAAACCAAAATATGAGTTTTGAACTAAAGCTACTTGTGGCTGGAGTTAAAGCTCAGTGGTAGAGTGCTTGCCTCGCACATGTGAGGCACGGGGTTCAATCTTCAGCACCACATAAAAAACAAATTAATTAAATAAAGTAAAGATATTGTGTCTATCTTTTTTAATATTTATTTTTTAGTTGGACACAATATTATCTTTATTTTACTTATTTATTTTTATGTGATGCTGAGGATTGAACCCAGGGCCTCACATGTGCTAGGCAAGCACTCAACCACTGAGCCACAACCCCAGCACTATTGTGTCTATCTTAAAAAAATCTTTAAGGGCTGGGGTTGTAGCTCGGTGGTAGAATGCTCGCCTTGAATGCAAACCTCGAAGGCACCAGGTTTGATCCTCAGCACCACATAAAAATTAAAAAAATAAAGATATTGTGTCCATCTATAACTTAAAAAAAAAATTTTAAAATCTTTTTTAAAAAAAGAGAAATAAAGCTACTTTATGAAGGCCAGTTAATGATTATTATTTATGGTAATTGTAACAAAAATAGCTAACATTAAGCACTGAATATATGCCAAGTACTGAGGTAAACATTCTCATTTAATTCTCACATGTATTGTTCAATTATTGAACTAAATATTTACATTATCTCCATTTTAGAGAAAACAAGCACATGTGTTAAATAAGTGGCTACTAAGACATGCAAAATTCAACCCAGGTTCAGAAATATTTAAGGAATATGTTCTTGTAGACTGAATTTGAACAATAGTTTTAAATAGCAAAGTTGAATTAGAAATATTTTCAAACACGTTAGTGTACTTAAATTTAGACAAAGTGTCTCAGAAGTGACCAAAAGGTTTCTTTGTAAAGTCACTTACCTTAATTTCCCCATACCGAAAGGGATTTTGTACATCTCGGGCCAAAACAGTACTGTTCCCTCTGACCTGACCTGCAGTCACCACCCCTTTGGTGGTTACCATGGCCACTGTTTCATTAGAAGAGGTCCAGGTGAAGTTGCCACTACCACCCTCTACCTGTGAAAAAGCACAACCTTACATTTAATTGTTGTAGGAGTAAAAATAGAATTTAAAAGAAAAATGTAAAACTCGATTGATGGAATAAAGTTTAGGAAATAATAAAACTAATAACTATCTCTGAACACATTAAGAAACTGTCCTGATACATAATAAAGTAGCTAAATGGGCAAAAATAACACCAAAGGGAGACTCAGAAATGGTAGTGTCATGAAACATTAAAAAGGACACACAAGGGGAGCTGGGGCTGGGGCTCAGTGGTACAGTGCTTACCTAGCACGTGTGAGGCACTGGGTTAGATTCTCAGCACCACATATAAATAAAATATCTGCTGACAACTAAAAATTATAAATTAAAAAACAAAATGACACAAGGGCCCATCAAAAGATGAATGAACAAAGATGTGGTATATATACTCAATGGAGTTTTACTCAGCCATAAAGAAGAATGAAATTATGGCATTTGTTGGTAAATGGATGGAAATGAAGACCATCATGCTAAGTGAAACAAGCTAGGTCCAGAAAATCAACGGTCAAATGTTTTTTCTTAAATGTAGAAATTAGATCAAAATAAAGGAAAAAGAAAAAACAGGTAGGGAAGAGTCCCATGAAAATAGAAGAGCAACCAGTATATCAGAGGAAGGGGACTAAAGGAGTCAGAGGAGGGACAGGAAGAAGGAAGAACAGTGAAATGAATCTAATCAAACTTTCCTGTGTACAGATACACCACAGTGAATTTCATCTTTATATATATCCACAATGCACTATTTTTCAAAAAGCTATAAATAAGAAAATCAGTAGGATAAAGGAATGACAGCTCGGAACAGTTGCACACTTCTGTAATCCCAGCGGCTCAGGAGGCTGAGGCAGGAACATTGCAAATCCAAAGCCAGCCTCAGCAATTTAGCAAGGCCCTTAGCAACTTCTGAGACTGTGTTTCAAAATAAAAAGTAAACAAGGGCTGTAGATGTAGCTTAGTAGTTAAGGATTCCTGAGTTCAATCCCTGGTACCATAAAATAAAAAGAATTTAAAAAAGAGCTAGGCGTGGTGGCACACACCTGTAATCCCAGCTACTTGGGAGGCTGAGGCAGGAGGATTGCAAGTTTGAGGCCAACCTCAGAACCTCAGCAATGTAAAGATGCCCTAACCAACTTAGTGAGACTCTGCCTTAAACTAAATAAAATTAAAAAAAGGATTGGGGATGTCTCTCTGTGGTAAAATACTTCTGGGTTCAATCCTAGTACCAAAAAAAAAAAAAAAAAAAAGGAAAGAGAATGGGGGAGGGACAAGAGGAGGGAAAGAGGAAGTTCTGAGGAGGCTTAGTGGGAGAGTGCTTGCCCAGCACGTGTGAGGCACTTGGGTTTGATCCTTAATATCACATAAAAATAAAATAAAGGTATTATGTCCATCTACTAATTTTATATATATATATATATATATATGTATATATATATATATATATATAAAGTTTTGTCAACTTGTGTTCTTCTTTAAATTTATTCTTATTAGTTCATTATAGATATATGTGATATTGGGGTTCATTTTGACATAATTATGAAAGCATGTAATTTAATTGCTCCAATTCAGTCTTCAGTACTTCCTCCTTTTATATATATAAAAGAAGAACACAAGAGAAGTTGACAAAACTTTATAAAACTTGCAAAGAAAGGATATATGGATGAGAGTCAAAAAGCATATCAAGTCTTATTATAGATGATAATATCCAAGAGCATGATTTGGTGGTTGGTGGTCATCAAAGAGTAAATTATAGTATTAAGATTGTGGGGCCTGGGGATGTGGCTCAAGCGGTAGCGCACTCGCCTAGCATGTGTGCGACCCGGGTTCGATCCTCAGCACCACATACAAACAAAGATGTGTCCGCCGAAAGCTAAATAATAAATAATAAAAATAGAAAATTTATTCTCTCTCTCTCTCTCTCTCTCTCTCTTAAAAAAAAAAAAAAAAAAAAAAAAAGATTGTAGGGCCGGGTACAGTGGCACACACCTATAATCCCAGCAGCTCAGGAGGCAGAGGCAGGAGGATCGTGAGTTCAAAGCCATCCTCAGAACCTTAGTGAGGCACTTAGCAACTCAGCAAGACTCTGTCTCTAATAAAATATAAAAAAGTGCTGGGGGGGCTGGGTGCATGCTAATCCAACCCAGTGCCTCATGCATTCTAAGCTCGCTTGCCTAGCATACATGAGGCATTGGGTTCAATTCTCAGCACCACATAAAGATATTGTGTCCACCTAAAACTAAAAAATAAATATTAAAAAAAAAAGTGCTGGGGATGTGGCTCAGTGGTTGAGTGCCCCTGGGTTCAACTGAAAGAAAGAAAGATAAGAAAAAGAAAAGAAAGGAAGGAAGAAAGAAAGAAAGATTGATTGTTAGGGGAAATGAAATATAACATTAACCAAATTTCAATAAGTTAATCTATCAGAGAAGCTGACTTATCTCTTTCTGATTTCTTATGTTATAATATACGATACCTGTACTTTATAACAATACAACATGCCCAGAGGATGATGAGGAAATGCCAAAAAGTTAGGTGTAAGCTTGATGGGAAAATAAATCTTCACTTCTTGCTGGTGTTTTATTATACATTTTACAGGATGAATATTGTTATTCTATAGCAACAAAAAAGGGAAGCAAAATACATTTTATAAAAATTGTTCTCATGATACATTCATATATACTGAAAACATCAGCAAAATACTGTGATAATGAAGTATTCAACAATTTTCTACCTTTAAAAGAAACAAATATTCATTAATGAAGCACAGCTACTATAGCTCACCTATAATGGGCGGGATCTTACTGGACCTAAAGTAAATACTATAATTAGAAAACATAGTTTAAAATTTTCTAAAATAAAAAGATTAACAAACATAGAAAGGAAACTGTAGTTCAGAAGGATCCTTGGACATCCATCAATTAATTTCATAAGCTGCAAAGGCAAAAGAACTAAAACTACTCAGAAGAAAAGAGAACATTTAAAAGTGCTGGGATGACTCTGTACAGTCAGAAGTTGTGCTCTGTTTGTGTACAATGTGTCAAAATGCATTTTGCTGTCATGTATAACTAATTAGAACAAATTTTTAAAAGTGCTGGGGTATGGCATTCCCTTTATATTTAAAATCAAGCACAGGAGACTGTGGCTGTAGCTCATCGGTAGAGTGAGCATGTGTAAGGCCCTGGGTTCGATCGTCAGCACCACATAAAAATAAAATAAAGGTATTGTGCCTACCTACAACTAAAATACACACACACAAGCATAGGGTTTTGGGGAAATATATACAGATAAAATGTAGTCCTCACACAATTACAATGATATTTGCTCTATGAAGGCAAAACTAATCAATCAATTTATACACCTATCAATCAACTTTTTACCAAATTTTGAGAAGCCCTAAAATATTTTATCAACAGTTTCATTTCTGTAATGATGGCCCTGATATTGTCTACATTCTCACAAGGTAGCTGAATCATAAACTGAAATAAGTCTTTCAGTTGATAATCACAAGTTCAAAGGCAGCCTTACCAACTTAGTGAGGCCTTAAGCAATTTAGACCCTGTCTCTAAATAAAAATTTTTAAAAATAATAAAAAGAGCTGGGATATGGCTCAGTAATTAGGCATCCCTGGGTTCAACCCCCAGTATAAAATAGAAAGAAAGAAAAAAATTTACTGCAGGATATAGGTATAAATCTTCAATTGTATCTGTCTTGGCACACAATAAAATGTGGACATGAATAAGAGATAAAAGTAGAGGTAAGACTATAAACCAGGATAAAGAGGATGTGGCTAGAACAGGATGAAACTTAAAGTGAACTAGATGAAATAAGGAAAAAATGTTAAAAAAATTTAAAGTTTTAAAATGCAATAAAGGGGTCTGGGGTTGTGGCTCAGTGGTAGAGCACTTGTCTAGCATATGGGAGGAACTGGATTCGATTTTCAGCACCACATATAAATAAGTAAATAAAATAAAGGTCCATGAACAACTAATAAAGATAATTTAAAAAAAAATGCAATAAAGGGCTGGGAGTACAGCTCAATGGCAGAACAAGCCCCATGCAAGGCCCTGAGTTCAATCCCCAGCACCAAACAAAACCCAAAAGACAAACCAAACATAACCCCTAAAACGCAATAAAACAGTGAAGAATAGAATTATGTGGAAAGCTGCTGAATGCTTAATGTGGAAGAAAATTTAGAAAACTCTTTCAGAATGTTTGGAAAAGCATACAGGTTAAAATATTCAACAGAGGGGCTGGGGTTGTGGCTTAGTGGCAGAGCACTTGCCTGGCATGTGTGAGGCACTAGGTTTGATTCTCAGCACCATGTATCAATAAATAAAATAAAGGGCTGGGAATGTGGCTCAAGCAGTAGCACGCTGGACTGGCAAGCATGCGACCTGGGTTCGATCCTCAGCACCACATACAAAGATGTTGTGTCCGCCGAAAACTAAAACATAAATATTAAAAAATTCTCTCTCTCTCTCAAAATAAAAAATAAATAAATAAAATAAAGGTCCATTGACCACTAAAAAAATATTTTAAAAAACCAGACAACAGAGAACCAAAGATTCAAAATCTAGATAAATGGTTGTCCTTTTTTTTTTTTTTTTGTAGTTATAGATGGACAAAATACCTTTACTTTATTTTTATGTGGTGCTAAGGATAGAACCCAGTGCCTCACAGGTGCTAGGCAAACACTCTATCACTGAGCTACAGCCCCAGCCCTCGGTTGTTCTTAATAGATGTGCTTCGGTATCACTGACTTTTTTTTGTGCGCATATGGGAATGCATGTGTTTTATTGGGGATTGAACCCAGGGGTGCTTTACCACTAAGCTACATCACGAGCCCTTTTGTTTTTATTTCGAGACAGGAGCTTGCTAAATTGTTGAGGCTGGCCTCAAACTTGTGACCTTCTTGATTTAGCCTTCCAAGTTGCTGGGATTACAGGCTTGTGCCATCATGCCCACCTAGGTATCACTAACTTCTAAGTACCACTTTCCACAGTTTATTTTTCAGTGTTGGGACCTGAACCAGGGCCTTGCACGTACAAAGCAGCTCTACCACTGAGCTATATCCCTAGCCATAAGTTTTGATATGTGATAATTTTCAGTGGTGTTTCATTATGATTTACTCTTTAACATATGTATTATCTAGGTATACATACTTTTTAATTACGTATTCGGGGCATGGTGGCATGCACCTGTAATCCCAGATACTTGGGAGGTAAAGGCAGGAAGATCTCAAGTTTGAGGCCAGCCTCAGCAACTTAGTGAAGCCCTAAACAACTTAGTGAAACCCTGTCTCAAAATAAAAACTAAAAAGGGCTGGGGATGTGGCGCAGTGGTTAAGCTACCCTGGATTCAATCCCTGGTACCAAAAATAAGTAAATGAAACTAAACTTGTGGTTACTAAATGATCCAACAATTTCACTGTTGGGCATTTATTCCAGAGAAATGAAAACTTGCATTCACACTGAAATATGTATAAGAATATTCCCACATAGTATCTATTATTAAAACATGAAATAATAATACATGCAACAATTTGCATGGATCTTAAGTGCATTATACTTAGTTAAAAAAAAAAAAAAAAAAAAAAAAAAGCCAGTCTGGGCTGGGATTACAGCTCAGTGGTAGAGCACTTGCCTGACGTGTGTGAGGCATGCATTTGATCCTCAGCACCACCTAAAAATAAATAAATAACAAATAAAGGTATTATGTCCATCAACAACTAAAAAATACAAAAAAAAGAAAAAAGCAAATCTTAGTAGCTCAGGGGTAGGGTGCTTGTATAGTTAGTATGTGCAAGGTCCTGGGTTCAATCCTCAGGAAAAAAAAAATCTGAATTTCAAAATTTAACAGGTGGTAAAACTTCAGTTATATGCTATCCTCAAGACAACAAAACTATAAACTACATATTCTAGGGGATGGGGAAAAGGCTGGATTAGGTGTGGCTGTCAGAGGATAAGGGATTTCCTCTATAACAAGGGGACAGTTCTATATCATGATGATAGGAGCAGGTGTATGAATTTGGAGCAAAATTGTATAGAACCACACATACATCACAAAAATGAGTGTATGTAAGAACTAACATCTCAAGTCTAATTAACAATATTGTACCAATGTTAATTTTCTGGATTTCACTTTGTACTAAGGTTATTTTAGATGTCATTGGGAAAACTAAGTAGAGTTCAAGGGACACTCTAGACTATATAAATATATATTTTAAACAGTTTTATTGACATATAATTCACATGCCAATACAATTCACCCATTTAAAGGGTATTATTTAGAGGCTTTAGAATATTCAGTTTTGCATCATCATAATCAATTTTAGAATATTTTCATTGCCTCAAAAAGAAATTCCATACCTCTTAGCTATCACCTGCCAAGCTCTCCATTCCTTCTAGCTCTGCTAACAACCATTAATCTACCTTGTCTCCAGAGATTTGCCCATTCAATCTTTCATATAAATGAACTCATACAACACATGGTCTTTTGTAAATGACTTTTTTCACGTGGAATAATGTTTTTAAGAACTACCTGAGTTGTACCATGTATCAGTACTTTGTTACTTTTTATTTCTGAATAATATTCCATTGAATTGACAGATCATGTTTATTTATCTATTCAGTCAGTGGATTGTTTCTGCTTTTTTGATTATTATGAATGCTGTTGCTATGAATACTCATGTACCAGTTTTAGGGTAAACATATGTCTCTTGTATATATACATAGGAAAAGAATTGCTGGATGACATTGAAACTCTATGTTCAGACTTCTAATGAATTGCTATGTGTTTTCCAAAGTGGCTGCACTATTTTACATTTCTTTCAACATTGAATAGGGTTCTAATTTCTCTACATGTTCACCAACACTTATTATTGTCTTTTTATCTATCTTTTTTATTTTAGCCATTCTAGTGGGTGTGAAGTGGTATATCATGGTGGCTCTTGATTTTCATTGTTAATTACTAATGTGCTAGCTTTTTTGTTGCTGTCAAAATACCTGAGAAAAACAAAGGAGAAAAGATTTATTTTGACTCATGGTTTTAGAGGCCCCATGGTTATGAACTTGTGGTAAGGCAGAATATCATGCATGGCATGGAGCACATAGTAGAGCAGATCTGCTTACCTCATGGCAGTCAGGAAGCAGAGAGAGTTGGAGGAAAGGGCCAGAGACAAAATATACCCATTAAGAACACCCTCCCAGTGACCTACCTCCTCCAATGAGGCTCCACCTCCTAATATTGTCACAGACTGGTGATCAATCCTTTTGCACATGGCCTTTAGGGGACATTTTAGATCCAACTATATGAACTAATCATCTTGAACATCTTTTCATGAGCTTATTGGATATTTGTACATCATCTTATCCCAAGTGCTATTTTTGTAACTTCAGAATAAAAATGATAACTTCAAAATAAAAAGTTTTAAAAAGTTATTAATGATAACTATATTTCTAAATGGTTAAGTGCTCCAATATATTCAATAAAAACTTCAGGGCTAAGAATGTAGCTCAGTGGTAAAGCACTTACTTTGCATGTGTAGGGCCCTAGCATCACCATGAAGGAAAAAAAAAATCTTTCAAATTTTCAGATAAATTCATAATACACAAACAGAAAAAGAGTTAATTATTTTCCAATTCTCTTAACTAGGTACAAGGAAACTCAAGACCTTTTTAAGAATATATTCTAGTTAAGAATATAGTGACAGGACCTGGGTAATAATAGCTCAGTGGTGGAGTACTTGCCTAGCACGTGTAGGGCACTGGATTTTATCCTCAGCACCACACATTAAAAAAAATGAAGGTATTGTGTCCACCTTAAAAAAAAAAAAAGAATAATATAGTGACTATCTAGGTATGATGGTATGTGCCTATAATCCCAACTACACTGGAGGATGAAATGGGAGCATGACTTGAGCTCATGAATTCAAGACCAGCCTGGGCAATCCAGTGAGACAACATTTAAAACAAAAACAAACAAACAAATAAAACCATAATAGTGTAATAGATGCCAATTAAAATCTTTAGGCCAAGTTTGAATTTGATGAACAATAGGGCAAAGGCAAAAATATCAAAACAAAATAATTTTTTTTAGAAAAAAGTGAGCTCAGATTTGGTTTCAGATCTCTCAGTTTAATTTTGATTTTCTTTAAAATTTTTTTTAAGTATTTATTTATTTTTTTAGTTTTAGTTGGACACAATACCCCGATTTCATTTGTTTTTATGTGGTGCTGAGGATCGAACCCAGTGCCTCACACGTGCAA
This sequence comes from Callospermophilus lateralis, assembly GCF_048772815.1. NCBI lineage: Eukaryota > Metazoa > Chordata > Mammalia > Rodentia > Sciuridae > Callospermophilus > Callospermophilus lateralis. The sequence goes on from NC_135311.1 coordinate 5,676,750, forward strand.
GGCAGGTGCTCTACCACTGAGCCCCAGCCCCAGCCCTAAGAAATTTTTAAACCAACTGACATGCAAAAACATTAAAAGTGTACAAATTAATGTATCTTATACATTTTGGTTTTCTTATTTATTTATTTATTTATTTTAACTAAGGTTTGAATCCAGGAATACTCTGTCACTGAGCTGTATCTCCAGACCGTTGCATTTTTTATTTTGAGACAAGATTCACTAAGTTGCTGAAGCTGGCCTCCAACTTGCAATCCTTTTGCCTCAGCCTCTTAAGTCGATGGAATAATAGATGTGTGCTACTGTGCCTAGCCCGTGTAATGTTTTTGTGGCTTTTTTTTTTTTTTGTACCAGGGATTGAACCAAGGGGTGCTCAACCACTGAGCCACAAACCCAGCCCTTTTTAGTTTTTTTTTTTTTTATTATTATTTATTTTTTAGTTGTAGTTGGGCACAATACCCTTATTTTATTCATTTATTTTTATGTGGTGCTGAGGATCAAACCCAGGGTCCCGCACATGCAAGGCAAGCACTCTACAGCCCCCTTTTTAGTTTTTATTTTGAGATAAATAAAAAGTTGGGATTACAGGTGTGCACCACCATGCCCAGCCCACATAATGTTTTGATACATATATATATATTGCATAATGTTTAAATCAGGTTAAACACATTCATCTCCTCAAATACTTATCATTTCTTTATGATTAAAACTCTCAAATTCCTTTCTTCTAGTTTTTTAAAAATATATGCTACATCATTATCTATAGTCACCCTATAATGGAACAGCACACCAGAAACTTCTTGCTCCTAACTATAGCTTAGTACCTATCAATCAACTCATCTCCATCCCTCCTCCTCCCAACTCTTCCCCAGCCACTGGTAACCGCCATTCCAATCTCAGAGTGAGCTCAGATTTTAAAACAGAACACTATTTTATGGATGGGGAGAGTGGCTCAGTGGTAGAGCAAGTGCCTAGCTAGCATAAGACATGGATCTGATATCCAGCACAGAAAATTATCATCATCCATTTCAAAAAGTAGGACTTGTAGGATTTAAAAACAATTCTAGAAATTGGTTACAATTCTAGAAATAGGTTCTCCTGCCAGAAATACCGTAACTAACTAGACATGGTGGTACAATCCTATAATCCCAGCAATTTGGGAAGCTAAAACTGGAGGATTGCAAATTCTAAGCAATTTAGCAAGAACCTGTCTCAAAATAAAAAGTAAAAAGGTCTGGAAGGGCTTTGGATGTGGCTAAGTGGTTAAATCCCCTCTGGGTTCAATTCCAGATACCAACAAAACAAAACAAAATTTAAAAAATAATAATATTATATTTTAAAAATCACAGTGAGTTATCCAGGTGTTATGGTGCATGCCTGTAATCTCAGCAACTTGGGAAACTGAGGCAGGAGGAGTGCAAATTCAAAGACAGCCTCAGCAGCTTAGAGAGGCCCCGAGCAATTTAGGGCGAGCTGTCTTAAAAAAAAAAAAAAAAAATTGTGGCAGATTGAAAAGAGTCTAAATGGTGCAATTACTTTTTAGTTATTCCAGGTGATTATTGTCTTACCTTCATATTTTTTTAGAAGATCAGAAATCTTAGGTTTTATTTGAAATTTCCCAATTAAGAAGAAAGTTACAATCCCCAGCACACACACACACAGACACACACACACACAGAAAGAAACATACACAGGGGCTGCGGTTGTGGCTCAGTGGTAGAGTGCTCCTCAGCACATGCGAGGCCCTGGGTTCAATCCTCAGCACCACATATAAATAAATAAATAAATTAGGTATTGTGTCAACTACAATTAAAAAATATTTTTTAAAAAGAAACATACACAAATATACACACAAATTAAAGAAAGAAGCTTAACATGCCAAAACAAAAAGTCTACAAACCAAGAGAGTCTGCAGGCCACCAGTTTGTAATCTCTATATAGAGTCCTATAAAACCATATTGAGAAGTTTAAACTTCACCTTGAAATCAAAAGGAAGCTGGGAACAGTGGTGCACAACTATAATCCCAGTGACTTGGGAGGTTGAGGCTGGAGGATCACAAGTTTGAGGTTAGCCCTCAGCAATTTAGCAAGGCTAAACTTAGCAAGACTCTGTCTCAGAATAAAATAATAAAAAGGGTTGGGGATGTGGCTCAGTAGTAAAGTGCCCCTTGGTTCAGTTCCTGGTTTAAAAAAAAAAAAGCATCAAAAAGAAACTATCAAACATATCTAAACAGGTAAGTACATAAATAATTTTTGTAGTTTTTAGACTATTATTCAATTAGGGGCAAGACTGAAGATAGGAATATCAGGAAGCTAGGTTAAAGATAGCAGTAGGGACAGTAAAAAATGAATATGAGAGACAATTAGAAGAATTAATATGACAATATTATATTGAATGAAGGTAAAGGGTAACTTGGGATTTTATATGGAAAAACTGAATGAAGGGAGCATTAGAACAACATAATTTGGGGAAGGAAAGAATGCTGGCAGGCTATTAAAAATCAGGACACTTTAGGGGCTGTGGCTGTGGCTCAGCGGCAAAAAGCTCACCTAGCATGTGAGAGGTGCTGGGTTCTATCCTCAGCAACACATAAAAATAAGTAAACAAAATAAAGGTATTGTGTCCAACTATAACTAAACAATAAATATTAACAAATAAATAAATAAAGGTATTGTGTCCAACTACAACTAAAAAAAAGTATTAAAAAAAATCAGGATACTTTAAATTGTGCACTGTGGCACACACCTGTAATCCCAGTAACTCAGGAAGCTGAGTCAGGAGAGTGACAAGTTTGAGGCCAGGTCTGGAGACCCTCACCCCAAAATAAAAAGGGCTGGCAATATAGCTCAGTAGTAGAGTGCCCTGGGTTTAATCCCCAGTACTCACCCCCCAAATCAGGGAACTTCTATAATTTAAAGGCATTAAAATGAATTAATTTCTCATATATTTATCCAGTAATGCCTCCATTTCTGGTATTATGCCATATGGAAATTAAGCAAAATGAGAAAAAATGTACAAAAATACTTAGGTATGCCATTTACAATAGTAAAATATAGGAAATAAAATAAAAGCTCAATGTTGAGGACAGAGCTAAATAAAATGGCACATTGACCATTTGTATTTTTAGAATAAAGTACTCTATATAGTACTTGATGACATAGAGAAATACACATATGAAATAATTTTTAAAGTAACCCTAAATGATATATACACAATGAAGACAAACACACATTATGGATAACAACAAATATTTGAACAGGAAATTGTACGAATGTACACTGTTAAGTGTACTATTTAGGAATTTTTTTTTTTAAATCTAAAAAATGGTATGTCTTGTATCTGCTTGTAAATAAAGTCAACTAACCCTCTTCAACATTTTTAGGATACAAAGAACATCCGTTTACTTCCTACCTGATGAACGATGGAAGTCAGGGATGCATTTATCACCACCACACCATCCTTCAAGGCTTTTACTACATGGTAAGATCCATTCACAGTGGTTAGTTGTTCTTTAAAGTACTCCTCTAGAAAACCATATGTAATCCTGAGATTCTGAAATCAGCACAACAGCAACACAAACCTGAAGATATGTTCTTTCCCCAAAGCCATTTTAATTCCAAAATATATACAAAACTGTTGCTATGCATTCAAGGGATAGAACAAAACCTTTGCTTTCCCCATGGAAATTCTAAGTCGGGAAGATGTAATTTTAAAATGGTATTAGTTTTTGAAGTATTTCATTAGTAGCAAGTATCATGAACAGGAGGAATCAAAACTATGTAAATTTTACAACTAGTTGGTAGTTCTCAGGGGAGGAAAATAAAGACCCTGGAGCTTAAGTACAACACCTGATGCCTCTCACTACTACAAAACTGAGGTAACCATCTCTAAAGGGAGAATAGAGCAAGGAGCTCCTCCAGAGTGCTCCCGCTGGTGCTCTCTTCAACTCTTTCCCATAATTCTGACTGAATTATATTTTTTACTTCTGGTTTAGCATTCCTCAAGGACAGCACTAGTTGGTTATTATGTAATTATGATATTATCATGTTATTCTAATGATAACAACCACCTAGCAACTTGCATTCCCAAAGGTAAAGTCTGGAAACAAAGGAAAAAAGAGGAACTTCTAATCAGAAAGATGACCCCTTCAAAGAATTATCCACAAAAGGAGCTAGAAAGATCTAAAAGAAACTCACATCTGAAATATAGACCTTTGTGCTGCTTCTATCAAACACTTCTATTGTAATAACATACACCTGTCCCACCTCTAGACTCCATCGGTCTCCAGGGTAGACGGTGAATCCTATATACAAATCAAGAAACGAAAGTATTAGAAGAAGCCAACATGTTTCTAAAATGAAATAACAAATTTTAAAAGAGAAAAACTTGCTAATAGATAGATTTCCAAAGCAAATATTTCAGTTTCTTCTCTCAAACAACATAAGGTTCCAAGGGCTGAGGTCTGGCTCAGAGATAGAGCACTTGCTCTACTCAGTGAGACAATGGGTTCCATCCCCAGCACCACATAAAAAAAGAAAATAGGGTTCCAACAATCATGGTTTAACTTAGCTTATATCAAGTATAAAGAAGCACTGTCACTTATAGACACTTGTAGTCAGCTCAAACCACAATTAAGGCTCATTCAAAATGTGCCAGACAGTTCTAGCTTCTTTCAGTCAGACTCTGTTTCAAGAGCCTAAGGACATTAGATTTCCTTCCTTCCTTCCTTCTTTCTTTCCTTCCTTCCTTCCTTCCTCTCTCCCTTCCTCCCTTCCTCCCTTTCCTTTTCCTTTCTTTCTTTTCTTTCTGTCTCTCTCTTTCTTTCTGCCCCCACCCTGTCTGTTTCTTTCTTTATTTATTTTTGGTACCATGGATTGAACCCAAGGGCACTCAACTACTGAGCCTCAGCCCCAGCCCTTTTAATTTTTTGAGACAGGGTTTCACTAGGTTGCTTACAGCCTCGCCAAATTGCTGAGGCTAGCTTCAAATCTGCAATCCTCCTGCCTCAGCCTCCCAAACTGCTGGGATTACAGGCATGTGCCACCATGCCCGGCCTTTTCCCTTACATAAGTCTCTTTTCCTAACCCAAAGATTGTATTATGAAGATTTCAAATCGTTTCTGTTTCAAGATGTTTCCCTCTTGCAGATAGAATTTAACCAGAACAATTAATCAAAACATGTCCAAGTAAAGTTGAATTTGAAGTTAGTTAGGTCCCAAAACAAAGACTGAGACCTCTAAGGTCTCTAATTTTTAATGCACTCATTTTAGTAAAATCATTTAAATTATCAAACTTTCTGAAAACCATTATCTAAAAATACCTAAAAATCCAGGCTCTACAACATATATAGTGCAATTTGGGAGTCCAGACACAGATCGCATATGGACATCTTAATTTTTGCTTAAGGAAATCATGTGGACCAGAGTTGGATAAAAATAAAAAGGTAATCTACCAAAGCAAAGAATAATAAACACACAACAAATTTCCTTCAGAAATCCAAAATTTAAATGTGTACACTTCTGAGAAAAATCTGTGGGATACTTAGTCATCGCAGGAGTTAGGTATTCTTGATCTTCAACCTTGAGGTGGGTGGAATTGGAGAAAGATTATGCTCTGTGTTTTTTTAAATTCATTTAGCTGAAGAACTCTTTCTCCAAATAAATTCTTACATAGGAGTCCAGTATGAAATTCAAGACAGGTGGCACCATATGGGAGGAAGAGACCTTTTGGCTCAAGAGAAAAACAGCGGTGATATAGGTCGGGGGAGATACACAACTTGCTACCCAGCAACATGCATAGAGCTCTGCAGGTAGTTTCAAAATCATTGGCTGCAAATCTTTTCTCTTTGCCATCATATACTTGTAGGTCACTTATATATCATGTTACTCATTTCCCCTCCAGCTACATTATAGCAGAGATACTTCTAGCATGGTGGCACACACCACTAATCCCAGTAACTGAGGAGGCTAAGGTAGAAGGATCACAAGTTCTAGGCCAGCTGCAGCAACTTAAATCATCTCTCAAAATAAAAAGGGCTGCAGATGTAGCTTGGTGGTAAAGTAATCCTGGGATCAATCCTCAGGACCCCCCATGCAATCCCCCCACACAAAAAAATTATAGCAGAAGTATAAATTTATTCTAATATCAGTCAATATGCAATCTAATTAGGAACATGCTTCCCTCTCAAAAACATTACACTCTGGCTCAGTGGTGGAGTGCTTGCCTCACATGTATAAGGCACTGGGTTTGATTCTCAGCATCACATATAAATAAATAAATAAATAAATAAAGGTTCATCCACAACTAAAAAAATATTTTTAAAAAAACACATTACATGGACTTAGACACGAATTGGTGTGAAAATACTTTGTATACAACCAGAGATATGAAAAATTGTGCTCTATATGTATAATAAGAATTATAATGCATTCTGCTGTCATAAATATTTAAATAATTAATTTTAAAAAGAAAATGATATTAATAAAAAGCATAAATTGCCTTGTTTAAAAAAAAAAAAAAAACCACATTACAGGGCTGGGGATGTGGCTCAAGCGGTAGCACGCTCGCCTGGCATGCGTGCGGCCCGGTTTCGATCCTCAGCACCACATACAAGCAAAGATGTTGTGCCTGCCGAAAAACTAAAAAATAAATATTAAAAAAAATTCATTCTCTCTCTCTCTCTCTCTCTCTCTCTCTCTCTCTCTCTCTCTCTCTCTCTCTCCCTCCACTCTCTCTTTAAAAAAAAAAAAAAAAAAAAAAAGACCACATTACAGGGGATGGGATTGTGGCTCAGCGGTCAAGAGCTTGCCTAGCATGGGCGGGATCCAGGTTCGATCCTCAGCACCACATAAAAAAATAAAGGCATTGTGTTGTGTCCATCTACACCTAAAAAAATAAATATTTAAAAAAAAGAAATGTTTAAAAGAAACACATTGGGCTGGGGATGTGGCTCAAGCGGTAGCGTGCTCGCCTGGCATGCGTGCGGCCCAGGTTCGATCCTCAGCACCACATACAAACAAAGATGTTGTATCTATCGATAACTAAAAAAAATTAATAAATATTAAAGTTCTCTCTTTCCTCTCTCACTCTCTCTTTAAAAAAAATAAAAAATAAAAGAAACACATTACATCTAAAAGCTAATAAGAAATTATTCTGTTCTGAGAAATAGGTACCTAAGATGACTAAACACTCGCTAATTCAAAGTATACTAATTTAGAAGTTGTATTAATTCAGTCATGGTCTAGGTTATATTTTATTTCTCTATTTTACAGAGATAATGAAAGTAAAATAATATTTTGTATGAGATCAAATTTTTATAGCTGCTTCATATACTCCAAATCAGCTATGAAGACTATCTAACCTATACATGGATAAACAGATAAAATTAACATGTTAAAGAATATTTTAAGCTATTAATTAAAGCAACTTTTCTAAAGACTGTATAGGCACCAGGCAAGGTGGCATGCCTTTCATCCCAGAATCTTGGGAGGCTACAGCAGGAGGATCGTGAATTCATAGCCAGCTTTAGCAACTTAGTAAGGCTCTAAACAAGACCCTGTCTCAAAATAAAAATTAAAATTAAAAATTAAAAAGGGCTGGAATGTGGCTCAGTGGTTGAGTGTCTCTGGGCTCAATCTCTGGTATCAAAAAATAATAATAAGAAGAAGAAGAATTGGGGCTGGGGATGTGGCTCAAGTGGTAGCGTGCTCGCCTGGCATGCGTGCAGCCCGGGTTCGATCCTCAGCACCACATACAAACAAAGATGTGTCGGCCGAAAACTAAAAAATAAATATAAAAAAATTCTCTCTCTCTCTCTCTCTCTCTCTCTCTCTCTCTCTTCTCTCTCTAAAAAAATTTTTATTAAAAAAAAAAAAAGAAGAAGAAGAATTAAAAAAATAAAGATTGGGGCTGGGGCTCAGTGGTATGGTGCTTGCCTAGCACATGTGAGACACTGGGTTCGATCCTCAGCACCACATTAAAAAAAGTAAATAAAGGTATTGCGTCCATCCACAACATATTATATATATTTTACATATATATGTTAAAAAAAACCTGTACACTCAGAAAAATGAGAAATTATACCCCATCTGATTCAAATGTATAATATGTCAAGATCATTGTACTATCATGTGTAACTAATTAAAACAAATTTAAAAAAAGAAAAATTAAAGAAAGAAAGAAAGAAAATAAAGATTGGATAGGTAACTAGGTGCCAAACTAGACTTGGTTCTGATATGTGAATACAATGCTTGTAAAATAAGGAAATTCAGAAATACAATATTCCCTTCATTTTGCAGATGAAACATCTCCACAATTCTCTAAACCAATTTATTCCTCCATCAAATAAAATACTCTGCCTTCAAGTTAATCCTACCTGTGTTCTAAATTTAATTTTCTCTTGCCTGTCAGAAAACTTGCTCCATCAACTGGCTCTCATTTCTCAATATGTTTGCCATGGTCAAATTTCTCCTATTTTAAAAAAGTTATTTTTAGGTCTTTTCCAATCTTCTACCTCATTTTTCTTTTTGTTTTCAATGTTTTAATTGACAAGGTGCCCCGGGACCTTGTACTGAATATAACCTTACTTAATATCTCCATTGGATTTCACACAGTCTCCTCTTTTTAAGGTCCTCACTTGGTGAAACTCCTCTCTCCTGGTTTTCCTACATTTTATTTTTATTGATTAATTGCAGTACTGAGTGCTTTAACCTAGAAGTGCTTTATACCTGAGCCACATCTCCAGCCTTTTTTATTTTTTGATTTTGAGACAGGGTCTTGCCAAGTTGCTTAGGGCTCCACTAAGTTGCGGAGACTGGCCTCGAAATTGTGATCATCCTACCTCAGTCTCCCATCCTGTCACATGCCTGTGATGTGACACTGCACCCTGCTCTTTCTTCTTTCCTTTTCTTTCTTTCTCTCTCTCTTTTTAACAGGTGCTAGACAAATTATGAATAGTCATCATCCATGTGCTCAAGAAAGACATAAATCATCAAGTATAATGTATTTTAATATTTGCTACTTTGTAATAAGTAACTATACAGACTAGAATATGGAAAAAAATTAGTTTTGCCTAGGGATTTTCATGGATGTGCCTGACACATAGGTAGGGCTCAACATATACTAAATGACTTAGTTTATTTTGTTTTTATTGACAAATATCCTAGGCACCTTAAAAAACACTAAAGAACAAACAACTTTGGGTCAATAACTCTCTTCAATATGGATCAGACAAATAATAAAAACATCTAGCACATCTACAAGTGCTGTATCTGTCCAGTTTGGTAGACTTACTGAGTGTAAGTCTACTTGGCCCTACATAATCTATCCCTCCCCTACTTTATCACCTCTTTTGCTACTTTCCCATGATTCACTTCTATGTAGCCTTATTTTATTCCTCATGTTTCTGTAAGCATACCAAACATGGTTCTGCTTCAGAACCTTTGCAACTGCTATTTCCCCTTCCTGGAGATCTTTCACTCAGATATCTGCAAGGCTCATTACTCCAATGTGACCTTATCAGAGAGGACTTCCCTAACTATCCTGGGTAAAATAGCAGTCTGTATCCTCAGTGTTTTGAACATTGTTGAGCATACAGTAGAAATATAACTGATATTTACTGTGTGAAGTAATTCTTTTTAGATTGAAATATTTAAAAATAGGAAATACTTCCAAATTAAACACTGAAAAAAATGAAGTCCAAATCATATTTATGTATTTTTTAAATTTAAGTCTTCATTCTGTTTTGTTTTCCTTAACTACATTAAAGCTCCTTGCATCTCTCTTTGTTCAATCCTTACAGAGTAGTTTTAGTGAATTTTAAAATTACTCTCAACTCAAATGTTTAAAATCTTAATTAAATATCTTCTATGGACAATACCATCTTTTCACAATTATCATGTAAAAATAAGAAAGGAAAAATTAAACATAACTCATGTATGTTCCTCCAAACTCCATTATCCCCAGTCTCCCAATTTGAATTGATGGAGGATACAAATAAGCATTGAAGTCAACAGATCCCAAGTTCCACTACTCTCCTTTTCTTATCTCTCATTTGTTAGAAATTAAGACAAAAACAGTTCTTTGCTAAAAAAATAATTGAAACACATAGAAAAACAGTGAGTTTGCTTAGTATGCAAAAAACCCTCAGTTCAATCCCTAGCACCACAAAAGAAAGACAAAAAGAAAGAAAGATAAGCAGTATATTATAATCAATCTTAATAAACTCTTTACCAAGGAACATGTCTAGTATGCTCAGGAAAGTGTAGATGGGCAGATAAACTTAAACAAAAGAAAAGGATACTTTTGTGAACAAAGACAAGATTAGTTTGGCCTAGTCGGAGGGCAGTCACTGTGGCTGTTCTCTCATCCAGTAAAGCCACTTTCCCAGAAAGAGACCCATTACGTGTAAATCTATGGTCTTGCAATTCCAGTATATAATGTTCCAGGGGAAATTTCACCTCTGTAAGACATAAAAGACATATAAATGTAATGACAGAGCTACTATAGAGAATAATGTTGTAGCACTGGGTTGTAAGAGGAAAATCAGGAAACAGGCCCTTTTTTAAAATATTTTTTTAGTTGTTGATGAAGCTTTATTTTATTCATTTACTTATATGTTGTGCTGAGAATCAAACCCAGTGCCTTACATGTGTGAGCCAAGTGCTCTACCACTGAGCCACAACTCCAGCACAGAAAACAGGCCTTTTTAAGGGTGTTCTTCTTCTGATTTTTCCCCACAATGATGAATTTCTACAGCTAGCCATTTGTTTGGGAGTACTATCAATTCCAATTGATTATTGGTATTGTTTGTATTCTTCTTCTTCTTCTTCTTTTTTTTTTTTTTTTTGGTACTGGGGATTAAGCCCAGGGACACTCCACCACTGAGCTATATACCCAGCCCTTTATATTTTGAGGATCTCACCAAGTTGCGTAGGCTGCCCTCAAACTTTTGATCCTCCAGCCCAGGCAACTTAGTGCCACCTCACCCAGTGGTATTGTTTGTATTCTTAAAAACTAATGAACTAGGGGCTGGGGCTGCCACCTCACCCAGTGGTATTGTTTGTATTCTTAAAAACTAATGAACTAGGGGCTGGGGCTATAGCTCTATAGTAATGCACTTGCCTGGCATGTGTGAGGCACTAAGTTCGATTCTCAGCATCACATATAAGTAATAAAATAAAGGTCTATCAATAACTAAAAAAATGTTTTTAAAACTGGGCTGGGGTTGTGGCTCATTGGTAGAGCACTTGCATGCATGAGGCACTGGGTTCAATACCCAGCACCACATTAAAAAAACTAAACAAAATAAAGATATTGTATCCATCTACAACTAAAATTATTTTTAAAAAACTAATGAACTGCCAGGAATAGCCTGGCATGTACCTATTCAAGATACGGGGCCTATCTCTATTCAGTAGTAGTTCAAGTACAGCAATTACAAAGTACTTTATCACACAATCTAAGAAATACAAGGAAATATTTTTCATATATAATGTGGGGTAGTTGTTTTGTCATCTGCAGAAAGGATCTGAGAAATGTGAGTTACAGGAAAAGATAAATAAACTTACCTGTCATTCTTCCCTGAACCATTTTTGCAACTTGGTATTTAATATATGCTCCTACTAAGAGATAAATATCATGGGATGGTATAAGAAATATATTTTCCAAAACAAGCAGACGTATCAGTGCTGCTGCCACTTTCTAAAAGAGGAAGGAAAAGAACAGTTTCCATAGGTAAAAACCTCAAGGCCATCTTCCTTGTTAAAAGCTCACTTCCTGGGGCTGGGGTTGTGACTCAGTGGTAGAGCACTTGCCTGGCATGTGGGAGGCACTGGGTTCGATCCTTAGCACCATATAAAAATAAATAAGATGAAGGTATTGTGTCCATCTACAACCCCCCCAAAAAAATTTTTTAAAAGTTCATTTCATATGTTTCTTTAAAGTTTTTAAATAAATATTTTTAAATGCTTTCAAAATTACAAGTATAATTTCATTAGCCTGAAAAGAGACCATGAATCTTACTATTGTAATGATGTTTTAAGTCACTCAGACTAGTAAAAAATGAAAACACTTCTAAAAAAGAAATAGGCAAATAGGCAAGTTATGCCAAAGTAAAGAAAGGTAAGACCTGTCGATATGCAGCAGAAGTTCTTATAGCCAACCTCCAGTTGACTGACATGCACATCACATCACTTTCTACTCCCTGTTGATCGACTGATTCTTGGAAAGACTTAACCCAACACCAGGTGGTTGGGCTGCTCTCTAGGATCTCTACCACTTGTATTTCTGCCTTATGAAATAAATGCTTACCAAAAGGCATTTGTTTTTTTCAAATTTATTTCTGCAGATATAACTGTAAATTTATATAAATTAAAATAAAAAGCATGGATGTGAAAAGAAAGCTGTTGTTTAAAAAAAAAATGAATGTTTTGAAAAGAAGTTAAAGGCAAGTGGCCAATAAGTGCTATCAAATTAGATGTGGGTTAGAAAAGTGAAGAATTGGGGCAGAAATCCTTGAAAGTTATAGAAGTCTACACTCTGAGTGCATCACATGTCTAAATTTTCACTTGATCAAAGAAGAAAATGAAACTAGAAACTAAGGTTTATGGAAGAAAAAGTATGTAGGTTTCTAAACAGTGAATTTATGGCTGAAGAAAGGCTTTGGACCTATATCAAAGGATTGGTAAATAAAATGCTATCATATTTATAATTATAAATAGCTAATGTATATTATTGAGAATGTTTTAAGAGAAAATGCCAGACATATTTGAAATTATAATTAAGTAATACTCTAAAATGTTTGAGGAACACAAATTTTTTTTTAAGTTTATTCTCTTCAAATGACTTTTCCAATTAAATGATAAATTACTGGCCCAAATCATACTTGGGTTAGGTTTCTTATCAAGTTATCATAGATAAGCATAAGCAACTATATCTCCATAGGCAAGATTATCAGAAAAAAGTATATGGCACAAACTTTTTACCTTATAGAATTGTTCATAAATTCGAACTTTTACAATAGCAGCACCAGTCCTAATTCCAGACACCAAAATCACATCTCCTTGTTTCTCTTCATTTTCCATCTCAGCTATATAGTGTGGAGGAGAATATTCTGCTTCAGAGAATTTCAGAATCCTAAAGACATAATATAAGATTTGCTTTCAGCAGAATCAAACAATACCGTCTTCCAAAAATCTTAAGAGATTTTAAACACAGTCTCTTTAATGTCTATACAGTATAGAAAGTTTTAAAATTTCTGACTATAAACAATATTTGTGACTATGGCTAAAATTGTTGTATAACTAAAATTTGGGTTGTCAGGGATCTATTCTTTGGTACTGAATATAAAATTTCATACCATTATCTTACTCTATTTCAGCACATGAAGATAGCTTGAACAACAAAACTGCCAGGAGATACACCTGACTCAAATCATTATATAGTCCTGAGCTCACAGAGGGAATCCTCTACAGTGGCTCAAATTAAGCCATAATAAAGGTACCTATGTATACTATACATCCTTTTGTCAAAGACATTTTCCTTAGTCAATTTATTTGTTTCAAAAAAGTCCAGACAGTGGATTATCAAGATTCACACAAATAGTTACTGTTCAGTGTGCCACCCAATGGCAGATGTCTCTTTCAAAGTGAGATGATTTATGTTCGTTTCAAGTTTACCTAATTTTGCTAGACCGTTCCTCTCTTGCTTGGTCGTTATCCTGGGCAATGCTCCACTCAAACATCATCCCTGCCAAACTACTAAAAGTATTTCCTGTAGAGCAAGCCAAATGCAGACAAGATAGAATCACATATTCAAAAATGTTCAGGCATCTTGAACAAGAAAAGAAAACCTAACTAAAATGCTATTTTTATTCCTTCTAAATAACAAATAAAAGGATTAATGAATTGAAACACACATATCTGAGGAAGATCCCTACACAAACAATGTAAGTGCTACTACTGTACAAGCTTTCTTATACAGCAAGAAAATAAACAGGACTCAGTTATTTAAGTTCCAGTTGACATTATGCTGCATTCTTTTTACAGAAAGGTTACCCTATATCTACCTACCTGATGGTTTACCAGCATCCTTAATTCTGATTTCAAATTTTTATAAGAACTAGATTGCAGAATATTTCATTTTTCAGATTTAAAAAAAATTACTCTTGCCAATGCAGTGGTGTACATCTGTAATCCCAGAGGCTGGGAGGCTGAGGCAGGAGGATTGCAAGTTCAAAGCCTGCTTCAGCAATTTAGCAAGACCCTAAGCAACTCAGCAAGATCCTGTCTCAAAATTTATAAAAGTAAAAGAGGGCTGGAGATGTGTCTCAGTGGTTAAGTGCCCCTGAGTTTAATTCTTAGTAATAAATAAAAATTTTAAGATACTCTTTACTAAAAAGTTTAAAAAGAAAGTGGTAATAAAATTAGGTTTTTTTTCAATGCTGGGGAGGAAACCCAGGGACTCATGCATAATAAGCAGGCCTTGGGCATGCTAAGCAAGCACTCTATCACTGAACTATATCTTTAGCCCTAAATGTTTTTAATACCATATTACAGTATTAGTATAGTATATCTAAAGCAATATAAAATCAGTTTCAAGAAAGACTAACTTAAATATCAAACTTTTTCACAAATTTACATTTAATCCTCCTGGCCTATAAGAAGTAAACTGATCAAAAAGTAGAGCTAACAGGGCTGGGGATGTTGTTCAGTGGTAGAGCTGGTGTGAAGGTCCTGGTTTATGATCCCTAGATTAAAAGATAAAAGAAAACACCACAGAAAAATTCAAAGTGGTTTTTTTTGGTACTGGGTATTGAACCCAGGAGCATTCAACCACTGAGTAACATCCCCAGTCTATTTTATTTTTTTAAGACAGTGTCTCGTTAAGTAGCCCAGGCTGGCCTTGAACTTGCAATCCTCCTGCCTCAGCTCCCATTCACTAGGATTATAGGCATGTGCCACCACACCCACATCTATAGAAACCATCAACAGAAGCTCAGCAGCAGAATTTAGATATTTAAGAAAACTTCAGAGATGGTTTATACGAGAATGTAGCTAATACATGAACATACTCAGATTCATTAATTCCTTATCTACATGAGCTCCAAATGGGAAAATAAGTCTTATTTCCAGTCTACTTTTATCACTCAAGCTCCTGTCTCCATGAGCTATACTTAAAAGAATATTACTTTATTTTAGGTAATTTGGTTGAATCCTCTGAAGTTCTTTACCTTCAGCATCCAATGCCCTCACCATCAGTTCCAGAGGTGAATCATCTACATAGAGTTCCCGGGTCCGAGATACAATTTCAATGCTGTCTATCACATCAACCTTAACATCACAGCGTAGTTCATGATCAGTCACTTCAATGTATCAAAAGAAATGAGTATTTAATTCAGTAAGTCATTAATGTTTTAAATGTTTCCAATACTCAAAGCATATTCTAAAGTTTATAAAAAAGAAGACTGTGACAGTCACTTTTACACACAGAAGAAAATGGCATAATGACAGGATCTAAGAATTTCTGTTGATAATTAAAGACATAAACCACTGATTTATAATGTTTTCATTCATGAAAAAATTAGAAAAATAGAGTTTTAAAATAGTGAGTAATAGCAGGGAGTGGTGGCACATGCCTGTAATCCCAGCTACTTGGGAGGCTGAGATAGGAGGATCGCAAATTCAAAGCCAGCCTCAGCAATTTAGCGAGGCCCTAAGCAACTTAGCAAGACCCTGTCTCTAAATAAAATATAAAGAAGGGCTTGGGGGCTGGGGATGTGGCTCAAGTGGTAGTGCACTCGCCTGACATGTGTGCGGCCCGGGTTAGCACATACACAAACAAAGATGTTGTGTCCGCTGAAAACTAAAAAATAAATATTAAAATTCTCTCTCTCTCTTAAAAAAAAAAAAAAAAAAGAAGAAGAAGAAGGGCTTGGGATGTGGCTGGGTAGTTAAGTCCCTTTGGGTTCAATCCCCACTACCAAAAAAAAAAAAAAAAGTAAGAAAATTAAATTATGCTTAATCACACTATTAATTAGTTGTATACATTACTTTAAAGGCATATATACTTTATCCTTATCTTTTTAGGTGGTAATTTTTTATGAAGTGAAAATGTTAGTAGGCTTAAAATGTATTTATTTAGTAAAGTAGAATATTGGCAACCATATATCAGTTCTAGCAATATACCTCTCTTTTTTTTCTCTCATTTTTTTTTTCTGGACCATGAGATTAAAAAGCCTGAGACCTACATTAGAACAATTAGGGTTCCAGTCATTATACTCATAATGAAACTCTGAAACACTAATTAAAAGAGTACAAAACAAAACAAGGATGAAATAAAAACTGTTTTTACTGCTACATTTGAACAATGCTCCCTCCAGATTGAAGTTACCATGTATTTGAGAATTATCATGGTTGCCTCATTCTGCTGTTTTAACTATACATTTTTAGTTTCAGCCTCATTCACAAGAAACATAAAACAAGATAACTATCACTAGACTATCCACAATTACTAATACATATCAGGGGCAAACTCTGTCCCTAACATATGCCTGCTTTTTGAATTTTAAAATCAAAGGAAGGGCTGGGTTGTGGTACAGAGGTAGAGTGCTCACCTAGCATGTGTGAGGCACTGGGTTCGATCCTCAGCACCACATACAAATAAAATAAAGATATTGTGTCCACCTATAACAAAAAATAATATTAAAAAAAATCAAAGGAAAATGTTAATCAGATAACATAGGCAAATGCCCCTCAAGAAAGGCTAAGGTTTATAAAAATAGCCTTATTTCAGGAAATGATATCGTTCTTTCACAGCAACATTAAAAACTGGATTAATCATCCTGAAATTACGTTTCTATATATATATATACCCTATGACTGAACAAATAAATAAATATGCTGTAGGTAAGGAAGGCGAGGTTTCTCCCTTTCTCCCTGAGAAAGAAGTTGCAAATAAGCAAGAGGGGAAGGCTAGAATGAATTCTGTGGTATAGGACGAGATATGCAGAAAGATAGGGAAATAAATGTAGATATATGTGTATATAGAGGTTAGTACACATACATATATTTCCTAGTTCTGTCTGCTGAGAGGACCTAGGAGTGACATTTCAGTAGCAATAGGCACACTTATGTCCAGATCTTGGTTTCTAAATATAATTCTTTAACAAACGAACCATAACTCTCTGAGGAAATGGTTACTCTTGGAAAATAGAAGATGAATCTAATTCTTGTAGAGTTAAAAAGGAAATATTTAATAATAAATAACAAAATAAAAGATAGGGGCAAGTTCAAAGGACACAGGAACTAAGCTGAAAGAGCTCTCAGTTGGAAAAAATAGAGTAACAAAATAACTTATGAAGCATTGCATGATAACCCCCCAAATAAAATAAATATCCATGAATCATACTGATGTAAATAATAAATAAAGGAATAACAGAAATTATTCATGAGATGTAAGACATCTTTCTTTCAGAAAAACACTAGTTAAGACCTGGTGCATATGCCTGTAATCCCAGCTACTCATGAGGCGGAGGCAAGAGGATAGCAAGTTTCAAGCCAGACTCAGCAATTTAGATCCTATCTCAAAAATGAAATAAAATAAAAAGGGCTGGGGATGTAGCTCAGTAGTAAAGTGCTATTGGATTCAATCCTTATTACCCCCACCCCCAGCAAAAACAAAACAAAACAACAAAACAACCAGAAGAATACCAGTTAATAAATACCGAAAGAATAAGGGGAATAGAAAATTCCATCAGAACACACAATAATAAAATTCATGGATAAATGCTAAAAATGAGAAGGTAAAACCCTAAGTAGAAACAAAACATATCTAAGTATCTTCCCTAAAACTGTGGTAGTGAATATATGAAGGTGAAGCTTAGTTCTCCCTTCTTTTACTGTGGGCTGGATTTAGTGATCACTTTACTTTCTTTTTTGAGATATGGTCTCACTAAGTTACCCATGCTGATCTGGAAATTGTGGGCTCAAGAGATCCTCCTGCTCATCTCTCAAGGAGTCGGCACTACAGGCATGTGCCAGTATTCCCAGCTTAGTGATTATTTTTAATTAATAGAGTATGGGAAGGGGAAAATGGAAACTTTATAGTGGGGAAACCTAAGAGACACTACCTTAACTAAGAGATCAAAGTTCAGATCACCAGTGGTAACTCATGTTGATATCATATACTCCTTAATATAATGAAGCAAGAAGGGCTCTTCACATCGGGATATTTTCCCCAAAAAAATCCATAACCTAGACAAAACATCAGACAAACTAAAATGGAGAGATATTATATAAAACACCTGAACAACAGACCTTAAAGTGTCAAAAGTGACCAAGAAATTGTTACAGATCAGAGGAGATTGAGGAAACACAAGTTACCTGAGTAATGTAGTATCTTTCATGGACTCCTAGGGTAAAAAGAGGTCACTAATGAAACATCAGTAAACACTGGGTTAAGGTATATGAAAACTCTGTGTACTATCTTTTCATCTTTTCTCTAACTCTAAAATTATTTTAAAATAAAAATAATCTTATACTTGATTAATGTTTAAATGAAAAACAAAACCTGAATTAAAAGAATTAAAAACCAAAACATGGGATCAATGGACAAAAGCCAAGAGAAGTTGAAATCTCACAGGGTCTGCTGGTAGATGCCATTAAGGAAGTGTACCAGGTATGGCAAAGGAAGGAAGGAAGGGCGGGAGGGAGGAAGGGCGAGCTTAGATAATACCTACACTAGATAATTAGGCACTAGATAATCTAGCAATAAATGGAAATTAAACCCCTTTCTTCAGTGGAGAAATGTACATGGCAATGAGAGAACAAAAGCTGCCATGACCTTACATAAAAATATGAAAAACCTTGTGCACATAATGCCTACTCATCTGATTATTTCAATTGCAGGAAGCTTTTTAATACAAGGCCATGGATCCCAGAGAAAAAAAACAATTACTTTGGACGACTTACAAGTAAATTTTCAGTGATTAGGAAAATTTTCATTTAACTTACTTGCTTTTAAAGTGAAAAGTAAACAAATAACTTTACTAAGTAATATAACAAACATTTTACAGGTCCATAATTCTGAAGTATACTTCGGGTCCATACTGGAGTTGTGTAATAAGAAAGAAAAACAACTGGGCTGGGGTTGTGGCTCAGTGGTAGAGTGCTTGCCTCACATATATGAGGCACTGGGATGGATCCTCAGCACCATACAAAAATAAATAAATAAAGGTACTGTGTAAAAAAGAAAGAAAGAAAAATGCAATAGAAAAAAGGAAAACTGATCTAGGGAGATGAAAGAAGAAGACCACAAAAAAACAAGAGAATGAAACCAGAATGAGAGAACCAAAGGAACATAGAACCATAAACAAAAAGAGGGAGCAGAAACTATAAACTTCTGTCTTTCCTAACCTCCATACTTACTCCAGCTTCCAAATCAACTCCTTTTTTTGTTTGTTTGTTTGGTTGGTTTGGGTTTTGGTTTTATACTGGGGATTTAATTCAGGACACTTTACCAATGAGCCACATTCCTAGTCCTTTTTTATTTAGTTAGTTTTTTAGTTTTCATTGGACACAACATTTTTATTTTATTTTTGGGTTGCTGAGGATTGAACCCAGCACCCTGTGCATGCCAGGCAAGAGTGCTACCACTTGAGCCACATCCCCAGCCCTCCTAGCCCTTTTTATTTTTTTATTTTGAGACAAGTTCTCACTAAGTTGCTGAGGGTCTTACTAAATTGTTGAGGTTGGCTTCAAATTTGCAATCCTCCTGTCTCGGCCTCCCGCATTCCAGGATTACCACCAGCATGTGTCACCATGCCTAGGCCAACTCTTTGATTATACTCCACTGCTGCAACTAGTCAATCGGTAATTACTTACTGAACACTTACCAAGTGCTGTGCACAATGCAAAAAGTACTGATAATCCCATTCTGTTTTCCTATCCAAACTGATCAGTTGTCCAAATATTTCCATCCTCCATGTGAACTTTTTCACCTAAAATTATGCCATCATCTTCAAACTCCTCTAGGTGCTCTGTACTCAAAGGCTAGATTTCCCACTATAAAAATGCATATTCAGCCAGTCAAAATAGTCTTTATTTTTTTGTGTCTGTGTGAAAACCAAGATCTCTCCCTCACATTTGTAGATCCACAGCCCTTTTTATAAGCCATGTGTGTTCTCTGTATTATTATTAACTATTTTTTAGCATTTGCCTGTAAGTTATTAAAGATTGATGCCTCTAGTTCTTAAAAAAATGCATATTCATACATTCATGAAATACTACTGGTAAGATACAGAAAAGTTGCCTCTTAGAAAACCAGGATTGAAGAAATATTTACATTTTACCCTTTAATCTTTTGTATTTTTTTCTTTTTAGTTGTAGATGGATACAATACCTTTATTTTGTTTAGTTTTATGTGGTGTTGGGGATTGAACCCAGGGCCTCACACATGCTAGGCAAGTGTTCTACCACTGAGCCACAACCCCAGCCCCAATCTTCTATATATTTTGAATGTTCAAATCTAGGTAATACTTAGTCATAAAGAAAAAAAAATCAAAAGAAATCTAGCAATCTAGCATTCTTACAACATGGAACATGCCCAACTCAGGTCTCTTACCTTTAATCATCATCTGTCATAGCCACTTGATTTCCTTACCAAACATTATCAAAAATCATCTCGAACAAAATTCTTTTTTTTTTTGGTATTGGGAATTTAACCCAGAGGTACTTTATCACTGAGCTATATTCCCAGCCCTTTTTGTTTTTTATCTTGAGACAGGGCCTTGCTAAATTGCTGAGGCGGGCCTCAAATTAGCAATTCTCCTGCCTCAGCCTCCTGAGTCATTGGTATTACAAGCCTGTCTAATGAATAAGATTTGAGGTGCCTAAACACCAATGGGATGCTTAATGTTTTTCCTTCATAGGTACCTTATAAAGAGCAGGTAACTCAATGAATATTTGTCAAAAGAATGAACAGTTTTTCTTGGGCATGTTCTTCCCTTTGAAAATGCAGTCTTTCACCCCTTTCAGATTGCCCATTTCCCTTCAGATAGAAATGTCCCTGGTAGGTCATTGATACTGGCATTTATCATTATAAGTCTGCGTCATCTATATGAACAATAATATTAGTAGTACAATTGGGGAAGATGATTGTTGTTTGGTATGGGGAGTGAACCCAGGGGTGCTCTACCACTAAGCTACATCCCCAGACCTTTTTATTATTTGTATTTTCAGAAAGGGTCTTGATAAATTGCTCAGACTGGCCTCGTTTGCAATCCTCCTGCCTTAGCCTTCAGAGATGCTGGGATTACAGGTATGCACCAGGGAAAGGTTACTGAAATACTTAGTTTTGGAATATTTTCTATAAGTCAAATGAATTAAAATTGAAGCCATATTTGACATTTTTCCTAGTACTTGTGTGAATGAATCTTTCGTGTATGTGTGTGGTGCTAGGGATCCAACCCAGGGCTGCTCTACCACATACCCAGTCTGAATCTTTTGATATCAGCATGAATTAATGTACATGGGGCTGAGGATGTGGCTCAAGCGGTAACACGCTCGCCTGGCATGCACGGGGCACTGGGTTCGATCTTCAGCACCACATAAAAATAAAGATGTTGTGTCCACTGAAAACTAAAAAAAATATATAAAAAAAAACATAGTTAAGTGACCATTCAATGCTGCTGCTTCTGATCACTATATCCTCCTCTATCCCTCTATCCTTTGTAGCTAGTTCATATAACATGGTCACAAAGACTCATCTTTGAGAATTTTCTTCATATTTTGTGGATTCTTAGGTACCTTTTTCGTTTTTTTTTTAAAACATGTATTTATTTATTTTTTTGTTTTAGGTGAACATACAATAACTATATCTCATTTTTACACAGTGCTGAGGATCAAACCCAGTGATCACACATGCTAGGCGAGCACTCTACAACTGAGCCACAACCCCAGCCCAGTAATTTTATTTTTCTTTTACCGTACTAGAGATTGAACTTGGGGAAACTCTGCCACTGAGTGATATTCCCAGCCAATTTTATTTATTAATTTTGAAAAGGGTCTCCCTAAATTGCCCAGGTTGACCTTGAACTTGTAATTCTTTTGGCTCAACCTCCTAAGTCACTGAAAATACAGGCATGTGCTACCATGTCCAGTTTGGACACTCATTTTTTTTATATATATCTTAACATCTATGAAGTTGAGATTTTGTTTTGTTTCTGTTTTTTGTTTGTTTTGTTTTTTTGTGGTCCTGGGGATCAAAGCTAGGGCTTTGCACAGAATAGGCAGGCACTCTACTGTTGAGCCACTCTTTTGGTTAAGATTCATCTTATAATTGATGTCATCTTACAATTTCTATCAGTCACGCAGCAGTCATGACTTAATTATCATTGACAGCACATATGAGAATGTTAAAAGGACCAGCATCAATATTTGTAGAATTAGTATTGGTATTTAGAAGAAAATCTGGTGGACAGTGGCAGAGGACTCTTGCCTCTTAGAAACCAAAAAGTTAAGAGGAGGGATGGAAAGGTGGTGCTAGCAATCTGGAAACAAAAAGAGATTAGTTTTATCTAACTGCAAAGTGAATTTAAGAGTAGCTTTGAGGCTCGGTTGGGTGGTACAGGCCTGTAATCTCAGTAACTAGGAGGCTGAGGCAGGAGGATCACAAGTGAGGCCAGCCTGGGCAACACTGAGACCCTGTTCCAAAACAAAACACTAAAAACAAACAAACAAACAAAAAACGGAGCTGGGGGGTGTTACCCAGTGGTAAATAAAGCACTCCTGAGTTCAATCCCCAGTACTTGAAAGAAAAAGAAAAAGAGCAGGTTTTAGAGGCATTTTTGTTTTTGTTTTAAAACTGATTCTTTTAAGAAATGCTGCATTATAGCCAGGGACAGTGGCACATACCTGTGCCCCTGCTACTTGGGAGGCAGAGCAGGAGGTGCACAAGTGAGACCAAACTGGCAATTTAAAGAGACCATATCTTGGGCTGGGGCTGGGGCTGAGTGGTAAAGCGCTTGCCCAACACATGTGAGGCCCTGATTCAATCCTCATCACCTCATAAAGATAAATAAATAAAGAGACCATATCTCAAAATAAAAGAAAAGGGCTGGGGTATAGCTCAGTGATGAAATGCTTGTCTAGCATTGTATGTATGCCCTGAGTTCAATCCCTATTACTGCAAAAAATACATATAAATAAATGAATTTTAAAAGCTGTAGAGATATTTCCAGCCTATCAAGATGGACATGAAGTGCTAGAAATGCAGGGATACCAAGACTCCTGTCCTGATTTGAAAAAAAAAAAAAAAAGCATTTCTTGAAAGCTCTAGCCTAAAATAGAATAAATCTCAAACTTTATTATGTATAAAAATGACCTGGGGCAGGGGTAGTAAGAGTAATCAGTGGTAGCATATGCTCAAGAGGTCCTGTATAAATAAATACAATTTAAAAAATAGAAAAAAAAAGCTAGACAGTGGTTAAGCACCCCTGAGTTCAAAACCCAAATAGGAGCCAGGGGTGTGCTTTGTAGTCACTGTGACTACAAATATATAATCCCAGTGACTACACACAATCCCAGTGACTACAAAATATGTAAATAACTTAAAAATAAATTTTTAGATAAACAAATGAATAATAAAAATAAAGAGAGGCTGCATGTGGTTCTCAGTGGTACAGTGCTTGCCTAACATGTGCAAGGCCCTGGGTTTGATTCCCATCACTGAAAAAATAAACAAATAAATAAGTAAATAAAGAGAAAAAAAGAATTATTTGGGGAAAGAAAGGAAAAATAAAAACAACCACCAAGAAAGCTTATTAAAACACAGGCCTGTAGGCCTACCCCAGAGCTTCTGATATAAATGACTGGAGACAGAGCCTGAGAATTCACATTTCTAATAAGTTCTCATGTGATTCTGGTGATGCCAAAGATTCATGTTGATGACCCCCACTTTTGATTTAGTTTTTGTTGGGGACTAAACCTAGAGGGGCTCTACCACTGAGCTACGCCCCAGCCCTTTTTATTTTTTATTCTGAGACAGGATCCAAGTTGACCATGCTGGCCTCCAATTTGTGATCCTTGTGGCTCAGCCTTCCAAGTAACTGGCGTTTTAGGTATGCACTACCACACCTGATCTTTGTATTGCCTTATCCCTCATTCTAGACTAGCTTCAGACCTACCACCTAAATTGGTTCTAGATGAATGATTACTTCCTCCTCCCTATATTGATTCAAACAATTAACATTTCGGGGCTGGGGATGTGGCTCAAGCAGTAGTGCGCTCGCCTGGCATGCGTTCGGCCCAGGTTCGATCCTCAGCACCACATACAAACAAAGATGCTGTGTTTGCCGAAAACTAAAAAATAAATATTAAAATTCTCTCTCTCTCTCTCTCTCTCTCTCTTTAAAAAAAAAAAAAATTAACTTTTCCATGGTATAAGACACCATGAAAGACACTGTATATATCAAAATGGAAAAAAAAAAAAAGTCAGATATGATGCCACAATCAGGGATTATACTGCAGGCATTCCTTTTTCCACCTCTTATTATCCGAAGCTAATACCATTTGCATTACTCATCTATACAAGATATCAGACCATTCTATCCCAAAGTGTTACAGTTTTTGCTCTCAACATACCTATTTCTCGAGCAAGAATAATACTGCTGAGGCGTATGGGTTGGGTAGATTCAGCAATAAGTACAGCTCTTTGGGAACATAAGGTGCCATTTTCATATAAAGGCTCAACAGTTACTGCGTCATGATGGGTGGAATGCCTGCCAGAACAAAATACTTCAGAGTGTAAGATACATGGGTCAAAGCTAATTTTTTTGAAGAGATTTCTATGTCTTCCATTTTACATACTACTGGGCAAACTAAAATGACACTCTTTAAAGTAGGAACATTTGCTGGGCACAATGGCACCGGCCTATAATCCCAGGAATCAGGAAACTGAGGCAGGAGGATGGCAAGTTTGAGGCCAGCCTCAGCAATTTAGCAAGACCCTCAGCAACTTAGCAAAACCCTGTCTCAAAATAAAAAATAAAATAAAAAGCACTGGGAATGTAGTTCAGCAGCAAAGCACCTTTGGGTTCAATCCCCAGTATCAAAAAAATAAATAAAGTGGGAACATTGATTAGGGACACAGGATCAAAATGGGAGAGATGATCAGAACTTTTTCCCAGTGATCTTTTGTGCAATGTCCCCTAAATTATATTCTTCCCTCAAAATTTTAAATAAGATCAATGTTAAAATAAGATTAATTCATGGATGGAGTTAGAGAAGATAATGCTAAGTTAGCCAATCCCAAATAACCAAATGATGAATGTTTTTTCTGATATAAGGAAGCTGATTTATAGTGGGATAGGGCGGGGGAGCATGGGAAAAACTCTAGATAGGGCAGAGGGGTTGGAGGGGAAAGGAAGGGTATGGGGTTATAAATGTGGAATGTGAGGATCATTATTATCCAAAGTACACGTATGAAGACACGAATTGGTGTGAATATACTTTGTACAGAGATATGAAAAATTATGTTCTATATGTGTAATAAGAATTGTAATGCATTCCATTGTCATATATAAATTTAAAAAAAAAAAAAAAGATTAATTCTTCCCTCCATCTGTAAAAATAGCACTGATGTTATATTTCCAGGACTGATGTTATATTTCTGAGAAACAGGACTTTCCCATACTTTAAGAAATGATTTTTTTCTAATCCTAGAAACTGGGCTGCTATCTTAGATGGAAAAGTTGGCTAAATAATGAGGTGTGAATCCAACACAAAATGCCAAAAAAATTAATATTTCTGGATGGACGGAAAAAACAGTTTGCAATTCTGGGAAGATTCCTTGCATCATCCTCTGAGTCAGGAAATACACCACACTGGGTCACTTTATAAGCCTAATTCCCCTACTTCCTCATAAAATGAAAGGTGAATTTCTTGGAAAACACCCCATTGCTTCTTTTAAGAAACAGTAAAGGGAAATCTACTCCATTTAGGATGAATGCTCTGGTGTCTTAGAGCTCCCTTTGGTTGGGTTCCCTCACTGCTTGGATAACCACAGAACTTAACAGGTTCTTCTCTCACACCACAAAATCCATCTTTAGTCAAGGTCACTCAATATTCCAGAGTTGAGAACCCCTTGTCCTCAAATTTCTGGCAAGGCTCCTTGAATAAGGGCGACAACTTTCATGTCCCGGGCAGCTCTCCCCTCCTCACCAGATGGTCTTCCAGGAAGCTTTACCCTTTGTGGCCTCGAGCGCCGGTTTCCTCATAAACTGGGGACCAACAGTACTGCTCCAGACTGAACAAAGTCGGTCGGTTAACCCAGTAAAAGCGCTTGGTTCAGCGGGGTTCCAGACCCTCCGTGGGGAGCCGCCGCAGGGGACCTTCCCTCCCGGAACCAGCCCGTTTCCCGACCCAACAGCTCTCGCGCGAGTAGGGCACACCCCACACAGAAGGTGGGCCTGTCACGCCCGGCGACCGCGCAGCCCTCCTGTGGGATCTCACGGAGCCGCGCTCCGTCCTCGCTGGGAGGGACGGGGTGCGTGAGGACAGACCCCACCATCCCTCACCAGATGTAGCAGCCCCGCTGTGCCTCCAGCAGGAAAGGCACCCGGCCTGGCTCCCGGCCAAAGGGCAGCAACACCTGCGGCACGTTAAGTTTGTTGGCGAGGTTCCCAAACAAGGCCAGTGACAGGCACAGGAGGCGACCGAGAGGCACGCAGCAAAGGAGCACCGTGGCTCCGAGGTTTATCATGGCGACCGCCAGGCCTCTGATTCCCGCACCGCCAGAGCTGCGCGTCCGCGCCCACAGCAGCCAATCGGAAGGCTCTACGTCAACAGGAGGCGGGATCTCTGGCCGGCTGGGAATTGTGGGAATTCAACACTTAGGCCTTCCCCAACTTTTGCTGAAGTTTTAGGAACTTAAAGGGCTACGTTCCTAGGTTTGCACTTCGCAGTGTTGGGAGTGTAGCTCAGAGTGCTGGCCTCCCGTGCTTACCCGCTTAAGGTCGGGGTGGGGGGTGTTGATACCCAGAAAACCACCCCGCCCCCTGCCAAAAAAAAAAAAAAAAGTATGGCAAGTTTTTTCAATAGTAAGGAACAAACAGAAATGTATAACAAACATTTCTCCAAGCTTAACTTCTCATTCCGTTGTCTATTGTTTGGCTCCTAGATTAAAAAAAAAAAAAAAAAAAACTTTTCTGCAATAATTTACTGTTCTATGCCTGTAAACGGAAAAATTTCCAGTCTATAAACAGCTGGACTTTGTCAAGGGAGCTCTGTAATTTTAACTAGGAAGTCAGATACACATCACACTTCAAGGCCAGAGTGCAGGAAATGCCAGTCTCAAAGGCAGCTTTGAAAGCCATCCACTCATACAGCCTGTCTCTAAGCAAATACTTTGGGAGCACTTGTTAATTTAATGTGTTTTCTCCAAATATCCAGTAAGGTATTAACTGAAAGACTCGCCTAGGAACAGTCTACTAAAACCACACACTTTATTTCCAATCTTCACTTTGCCCTGACAATACATGTCATCCCCATTTTACAAGACAACCCTAAATGATTTATATCAGGAAATACAATTAGGAATTTTGAGAGCTATGTTTTGAACCCAGTCTTTGTCTATGTTAAATCCTGTTGCTACCACCCAATGAGATCTGATTTTTAGCTCAAACCTCACAGCTCCTGTGGAAAAAAGCACATTTGGTTTAATAAATAAAACTCAAGTAGATCTGAAGTTTGGAGGGACTGGTTCTTTATTTCAAAAAGACACTTGTCAATATTCAGTATCAAAACAGTTGCACTATTGTTTGTCTTTCTCCCAACTGGCCCCAAAGAGACCACAACAAAGGAGAATACATTTTAAGCCAATAAGCTGCAGGATGTACACCTAACAGACCTCACGAAACCTCATCTAAAAAAGTGGGGATTGGGCTGGGAAAGAAACTTTGAAAGATCAGCACACTGCCAGCCCAGACTGCAGGATTCTCACAGCCAGACGAGGTGGCCAGGTACCCCACCCCAAAGATGCAGTTTCAAAATAATATAAAATTTAAAAAGTTGTGTACATAAGCTATTCAAGATTCTCCAGCACTGACTGATACAAAGCACAATGAGATGGCACTTTTAGATACAGCAGCTTCAGACCCAGAAAAGGGTGATGAGATGAGTTCATATGGCTAAATCAGTGGCCAAACATAATTTTCTTTCTTTTTTTTTCAAGCAAGCAGGAGAGCAATTAAGTGGTCACGCAAGATTAAGGGGTCCATGATCCATTCTGTGAACACTTGGGAAGTGGGTAGAGATGGGAGAAAAATTTGGACTCAGGGCTAAGAATATGGCTCAGTGGTAGAGCATTTGCCAAACAAGCACGAGGCCCTAGGTTCAATCCCCAGCACCAGAAAAACAAAAAGTCTCAGAGGTCTCACCATGTTAATTTGGTCATTTCTGATGAAAAAAAGTAAAAAATAAGAATACAGTTGTCTAAAGATACCTTAAAGCTAAAAATAAAACAAAACCTGAATAGCAAGGTTTTTGTTTTTTGGCTAACTCCTCTTGGAATCACCTTTCTGGTTTGGCTGGTACTTTGCACAGAGCAATGAGGTTTGCCATAGTAGAGTCTTTCCCTGGGCTCTGTTTGGCTCTCAGTAAGGCAGGCCCATTCCTCTTTTCCTCCTCTATGGAGAGGGCAATAGGGATTAGGCTGGAAAGTTACCTTCCAAAAGTGAGAAGGGAATTAGATTGCTGCTTCAGAGCTATGAAATTATTTGGAATGTTTTACAAATGGTTACTGTAACAACAAAAAAAAGTAATTACAAAATGTGTACATCACAACATGCTTTTAAAGACACTTTGCGTTGTGCTCACATTCCCTTAAATGCTGTTCCCAAAGGTGCTCAGCCTCTAGCCCAGCTGGAATCTCTGGGAAGAAGCAGAGACAGTTTGGTGAAAAAGACAAGGGGGTAGGGGGTCGAGGGGGTGTTGAAAGGAGAAAGCAGCCTTCCAGTTAAAGATCAGCCCTCAGTTTCAAGGTCAGCTTCCGGCGGGCTGGCTGGCCTCAGGCGGAGTCAGGGTCAGAGGGAGGAGCAGCAGCAGGGCGGGACTGGGGAGCTCTACATCTCATTCAGGTCAAGCAGAGTCTGGTCCAGCATCCTTTGTGTACAGAGGTGCTCCTCTTTGGTGCATTTCAGCTTATCTAATGGGGATAAAGGAGAGAAGTTATCAAAAGTAAATTTCCGGGTCTGTTCACTCTCTGGACTTGGTCCTGCTTCAGGGAAGCTGCAGACTAAGAAAGCAGCTGCCTTCTCAACCACAACAGTGAGCTATTGCCTCACTGGGTTTGTGCAGGGCCCCTGGCTTGCCTACTGAAGTTGCAAAGTTGCTAAGTAGCTGTACTTCCTGGGGGAGGGAGTGGAGGACCTTATCAGCCATTTCCTCTCCTTCCCACACCCAACCAAGGCTTTCAATTTCAGTCACTGAAGGAGCAGGCCTGAAGCTTCAGCCATCCACTCTTCTAGGTTTTGTGCAGGGAACAAATGTCTGCTTGCAAAGGTTCACTGCAGTCTAACCATTGCAAACAAGGATGGACATATTTCCACCAGTGAAACACCAGAATCTCAACTTGAAAAGAGCATAGGAAATCCTCATGTACTACATGTTTTCTCTAAAAAGTAAAGGGGAAAGAAATAGTTGGTGGGATAAATAAACAAGTCCTCATGGCTAAGCCAAAGAAAACAAAGCCAAGAATACTATCTAAACATATACTTAGTTTTTGCAGAGCCATTAGCCAGAACTAGCCTGTGACAAGTTACTTGCAATTAAACATAAAACCAGAAAAAGGAAGCAAGAGGGGAAATATTAGGAAGAAAACTGGTGGCTAACCATCAAGGAGCACCTCATCTATTAAGCAAGCAAACCTGAGTGCTCTAAGGAGGGGAGAAAAATATTCAAACCTTCACTCAGAGAAGGTGATGGCAACAAAGATCCATATTCATATCCCACACCCTCTTTCCCTTCCCTTTTTTCCACCCAGTTGGAAGGGCCCATCCTTCAGCCTGCAGATGAAGCAGTTACAACATCTTGTAAAGTCAATCTCTTTATTGTTAGAAAACATCCATGCAAAAGAACATATCCTATAGTCAGTGCACACATGAAAGAGCAGCAGTGAAACGGGAGAAAAGTTTTCACTATAATCTCAGGCCCTTTCCTTCATAACTCATCATCTCTTTTAAAGGAATAAAAATGCAGTATCCAACTGTTCTAACTTAACAATGCTATTAGGAAATCAACAGTGTTCTAACTGCCCCAATTAAAAAGCAACTTGCTTAGGGCAAAATAATAACTTTTTAAAAGACAATCAGCTTTTTTTGCTGGGGTCCAGGTCAGTGGTTTACTGGGCATCTGTGAGCCCTGCCCATCAGTCACACAGATCATGCAGCGTTAGCTTCAGCTCATTAGAAAGCAGGCGGTTTCGCTCAAGTTGGCTGTAGAGACGCTCTGCAGCAGCAACGGAGAAGAGGAGGGAAAACAAGAGAAGGAGAGGAGAAAGAGGAGGAGAAAGAGAAAAAGGGAAGGTTAGTAAAGTACCAGAAGTAAATCTGAGTCTTTCAACTAGCTGGTTGGTATATGTAACATGCATCTGTAAGGTAGGATGGATGCAAGGAGGACTCAGACAGAGGGCAGCAAGAGTCAGTCAGTTGGTGGAAAGACCAACAGAGAAATCAGAAATTTGGACTGACAAGTTGGTTGGACAACATTTTGAGGGAGAAAAAAATTACCTCCTTCACTGTATTTATTCCCTGGGTTGAGAAACTGAGACAAGTGAAAACAGGGCAAAGAGGGAAGATGCGTTGGCTTAGAAGAAATGCATTAATAATAACCAGGGTTTGAAGGGAACGGGACAGTTGAACATTTTGCTGTAAAAGCATTCGACACAACATTACACATAGCAGTTTGGGATAAATATTACCACCCACTCAAATCTACATTTTTTTCTAAGGGGGGGGGGGGGGTTTGCTGGAGATTAAACCCAAGGGTGTTTTACCACTGAGTCACATTCCTAGCCCCCCACCTTTTATTGAAGTGCTGGGGATTGAACCCAGGGCCTTGTGTATACAAGACAAGCACTCTACCAACTGAGCTATATCCCCAGCCCTTTTTTATTTTGAGAACAGGGGTCTTACTAAGTTACTGAGCATCTCGCTATATTCTGGCTACAAACTTAAGATCTTCTCACCTCAGCCTCCAAACTCTTTGGGATTACAGGTGTGTGCCACTGTACCCAGACAAATGCTTTTTCTTGTGTGATAAGAGGCCTATCCAATCCATATCCAATTTTCCCTTATTTTCTAAATAAACAGTGTGCCTAGTCCATGCAAAGATCTACTACTGGTGTACATCAATCAAGACTACTCTGTTCCTTATTTTCATCCTCCTTTCCAGCTATAGGTGATCACAGGATCCAGTTCTGGCCAATGGGATATAGAGGAAGAATCTGCTGGGAACTTCTTAGAAAACTTCAGCTCTCCTTCTTGCCTTAGATATGGGAGCTAATTATTTTAACCTTAAGAGAATCAAAGAAACTCCAGCTATATCTTGACTATAGTCATTCATAGCTAGACCTATTAAGTGACAAAAATAAATCCCATACTTATTTATGCTACCATAATGTTTTTTCTTATAACTCAAATCATTCCTGATACAAAGAGTAAGGTGCTCAAGTCCACTGGCTTTTTCTGAGTACACCTTATGGGGGAATTGAGTTATGGGGAATTCAGATACAACTTAAAACACTCAATTCTGATCTACTTCTAATATCAGCCTCTGAAGTTCATTAGTAAGTTTCTTCATGTTTTATAGCTTGTTTCAAATTGATCTCAGAACCTCAATATGGAAAAGAGAAAAAGGCAAAAAGATCAGGGTGGGGACCACCAGACCAGATATTTTAACCCCAGGGTAAATGATGTCACTGAGAGAGATCCGTGGAAGCTGACAATGATGATGCCCTCAAGCTGAGAGCCTGATGAGGACCTGGGACTGACACTCCAACACTTTTCACGTCTGCTGATCCTCTGTATTTTCCTCACAGCTCTCCAACTCTACAGCCACATCTTGACCCTGGTGAGAGCCACAACTTCTCCCTATGACCTTCTCCTCAGCCAGCCGTCAGCTCCACCCCAGGAAGAGCCTGCCTTGGTTCCTGATCTGGTCACCATGGTCTGAGTGAGTGTGCATGCATCTGCTAGACTTAAAGCCTAAAGCTTGAGACTTTTGATCTGACACTTGAACTTAGCATGCAGAAGAAATGTCTGTCATTAGCCTGTCATGATAATTGTGTTTACAGTGCTTAGAATTAATCTAGAATTGTTTGCTGTGAAGTGATTATGTCTATTGCAGTGCCTAGCATTAAGGATTGACGTTTTCTTGAGTAAGAACCTATAGAGTGAAACTGTATTGAATGATTTGAGTGAATAAAGCACTGGCTAGGGCAGAAGCACATGGACATTCTTTATTTCTCCCTCTGGACTGCATAAGTTGCACCTTTTGCCCATCACAACAGCACACTATCAACACAGAAAGCATGCATATATAAAGAGCCTGAGAAGGAATGACACTACATTTCAGAGCAAAATTAGGGCTGGGAACAGTGGCCCATGCTTATAATCTCAGTCTTAGGAGCCTTGAGGCAGAGAGAGAGAGCAAGTTTAAGGCCAGCCTCATAACTTAGGGAGACTGTCTCAAAAAACAAAACCTCAATGGCAGAGCATTTGCCTATCAGGCGTAAGGACTGGGTAGAATCCCCAATAGGAAGAGTTGTGGGAAGGCAGAAATCAGGGTAGACTTCCTTTATTGTAATGCTGAGTACAACCAAGGGCCTCAAGCATGCTAGACAAGCATCCTGCTTCTGAGCTTCACCTCCCTTCCCTGGAGCTTTTTTATTTTTCACATTTTTGGTACCAGGGATTGAACCCAGGGGCACTTAACCACTAAGCCACATCCTGAGCTCTTTTTATTTTGAGACAGGGTCTCACTGAGCTTCTTAGGACCTTATTAAGTCACTGAGGCTGACCTCAAACTTGCAATCCTCCTGTCTTAGCCTCCCATCTCAGCTTCCTGAGTGGCTGGGATTACAGGCATGTACCGTCACTCCTGGCCCCTAGGACTTTTAAAATTTCACCCATTAAACTAGTGTGGTTTTTTTTTTTTTTTTTTTTTTTTTCTGTTTCTGTTCTAACAGACAAGACAGGGTTTTGTTATGTTGCCCAGGTTAGCCCCAAACTACTGGATTCTAGTGATTCTCCTGTCTCACCTTCCCAAGTAGCTAGGGACTACAGATGACTGCCACCTGGCTAAGAACCAGTGGTTCTTATTGCCCCTCATCTCTCCCAGAGAATATGGAAATACATACTGATAGATTTTTACTATCTCAATGACCGGAAGGCTCTAAGGTAATTACTAGCCAGGGAACAGAAATATGCGGGGTCATTTTTATATTCAAGAATTGTCCTACCCTAAATGACAAAGCTTACCATTGAGAAGCACAGTACTAGTTTATAAACTCTAAGACTCCTGGGGCTGCACTAGTCTAATTGCTATTGCATCCTTGATAAACCTGTGAACTCTCATTTCTCAAACTGTGACGTCATATTATACATAGATCTCATTTATGTCCACATTAGTTTGTGGGATTCCCACTCCTGTCTCAGGAAAGAAGGATATTATTAAGATCTTATCCCTCAAAACAGCTTGGTTAATGAGGGTTTTGTTCCATTTAGGGAAGAAATAAAGAGACACAGGGGTGGGATGTGAGTATTTTATTGCTTTACTAAATAAACCCAGAATGCAGAGGTCCCTAAAAACTAAGGTCAGAAAGACAAATGTCAGTTGTCACCTCACCTTGAACTTAGCTTTGAACTCTGCTCTAATAACTGGAAATTCAGGATTGGATACTAGTTCATTAAGGTTCTTGGGTCCCAGGAAACAGTAAAGCAACAAAACAAGGCAAAGCAGAGAATCCATTGGGTCTGGTAGTTTAGCAATGCCCTATTAGAGAATCATCCTCTGGAGCCAGGGAATATTTGAACAATATCACATGAAAGGAGGAAACTGGTGTGGGCTAAGGTAAGTCTGTGGAACATAGCAGGTCAGTTCCTCCCTTCAGATACCTGGGTTCAGCCACACTTTGTTCCTCATCGAAACTACAGGAATAGCCTGTGGTTTCTGGAGGGGAAGAAGTTAAGGGGCCAAGTGCTTTGGTTCGATGCTTAGCCTTAACCTCACAGCTAGTCCAGGCTCAAGTAATAAAGGATGGCTCCTTAAAGGATACACAGCATTAAAAGAGGAATTTTCATTAACACTGGGCACTACATGGTATTTTGTGTTTTATCCATTGCCCCAGCTTGTAGGGCTATCTTTGCTCATAATAGTCCTGCCCATGGGATAAAGTAGGAGCTACCAAAGCTGAAATACCTCCCTTTTCTCTCAATCTCTATTCTCTTCTTTCCTTTCTAAGAAATATTTTTCTGCACCAAAGTCAACTCCTGCTCAAAATACTAAATGTCTAGAACTGCACTGGTCCAATAGAGTAACCACTAGACACATGTGGCTAATTAAATTGAAATGAACTAAAAATAAATACAATGAGAATTTTAACTCTCTCATATTCTAGCCTAGCCATTCTGAGTGCTTATCAACCACATACGGCTAATGACTACCACTATACTAACCATCACTGCCAAACGGGCAATACTGCTATAAGCTATCCATACTGCCTACACACCTTCTTTCCATCAGTATTCTTCTGTCCCTTGATTATGGTTTCTCCCCCTGGGACCTAAATGCTCAAATGTACCCTTGAATTATGAGAGTATCAATAAATGACCTTTCTTCAGTTACTTTTATTTCTCAACCTATCTGCTGACATTAAGAACCCCTTTTATTTTGAGAAAGGGTATTGCTAAGTTGAATCCCACACTAAACAACTTCAAGGACCAAAACTAAAACTAGTTCCATTTGGCATTCTCTTCGACACATGATTTTCCTCTTTAACTCTATTTACATTGCAATTGTCCTTTATGCTTGTAATGTGCTTCCATGCCCTAAACGATCTACGCCCTTTTGGATCCCCAAACCTCTCACATCAAGCTCTCCCCTTTGAGCTTCAGCATCTTTTTACCTGGATACCTGCCAATGTTTTGATATATTCTTCTCTCCTTTTTCCCCTGGCTCCCCAAACCAGGATGTTAAGACCTCCTTACATCTCTAACATCACCATTTTCAAGTTTTAAAACCAGGCACCTAGGGCTGGGGATATGGCTCAGTTGGTAGAGTGCTTGCTTGCCTCACATGCACAAGGCCCTGGGTTCAATCCCCAGCAAACACACACACACACAAAAAAAATAGGCACCTTGACTTTTCCTTATTACGTTTAGGGGTCAGGCTCTTCCAAATACCCATCTTCAGTGCCATAACCCTATCGCCACTCTAGTTCAGACCCCAATTACTCTCCTGGTAAACCACAATACCTTAACCAACAAATATTCACCTAAGTATGGGAAATTTATTGCTAGTACTGTGTATGTAATAGTATGTATTCAAACAGTATGTATCTGTAAACTTATTTACATATTCATTTATCCCCATCCCCACCCCCACCCCGTGGTACTAGGGATTGAACCAGAGGTGTTCTACCACTGAGCTATATCCTTAGACCTTTTTATTTTTTAAATTATTATTTTTTGTGGTGCTGGGGATTGAACCCAGGGCCTTGTGCATGCAAGGCAAAGCACTCTACCAACTGAGCTATATCTCCAGCTCTTAGCCTTTTTTATTTTGAGAAAGGGTATTGCTAAGTTGAAGTTGCCAAGGCTGTCTCAAATTTGCAATCCTCCTGCCTCAGCCTCCCAAGTCTCTGGAGTTATGGTTTTCTTTTCCTTCCCTTTTTCATGTGCATTAGGAAAAGACATTAGCACATTAAACCTTTTAATTTCAAAACAATTTTGTAGAGTAAGAATGCACCAAATTTAAAAACAAGAGTAGATTTGAATAATAAAGTAGGCAACATGCAAATATGGCAAATGTCATAAAAATGGTATGCAAATGACTGAGAATTGAAAGTCATCATTTTTATGCTCCACTTTTTTGGGGGGCGGGTATTAGGGATTGAACTCAGAGGCACTCAACCACTGAGCCACATCCCCAGCCCTATTCTATATTTTACTTAGAGACAAGATCTCACTGAGGTGCTTAGAGCCTTGCTTTCTGCTTGAGGCAGGCTTTGAACTTATGATCCTCCTGTCTCAGCCTCCTGAGCTGCTGGGATTATAGGCATGTGCCACCTCACTCAGCAAAAATCCAATCTTTTGGATCCCAGTGAAAATGAAGAGGCATTTTTTTTAGTTGTCAGTGGATAGTGATATACCTATCTATCTATTTATATGAGGTGCTGAGAAGCAAACCCAGTGCTCACACATACTAGGCAAGCACTCTACCACTGAGCTACAATCTCAGCCCCCAAGAGGTAAGTTTGAATATGTTTATTCAGTATCAACTCTGTGCCTTCTATCATGAGTCTTTACTAACCGAATCATCCCCACTGGAATCATTCTCTTCCTACCTCTGAACACCCCCAGACTTTTGGCACTCATTATAAAAGAGCTCCATCTTTATGCGTGTTTTCTCGTTCTATTACTAGAATTCAAACAACCTGAGACGGGGGATGGTGACTCCATCTTTGTGTCCTCACCCTAACCCTAGAAAATACCAATGTGTCTGCTGGATAAATCAATCTAGTGTCAGAAGAAATGGTATTGACAGAAAGAAAACTAAATTTGACATGAAACTTGAAGTTTTAAAACTAGAGAAAACTTTTCCACCTGGCTGTATCTACTTAAAATAAAAACAAGTTTCAAACATCTATTCTGTTAAGAAACTTCAATATTACATGAACAATACTTAAATGCTTGATTAGTACAACTGGTAGCTACACTATTCAGACTGAATTATCTCTGCTGTGTAAATTGTTAACTGAAATGTTGATATTTAATTTCTATGATATGAACCAGGAACAATTTTGAGATTTATGTATATAATAAATCATTATCCTCACATGCACATTATTTGAAATATGAATAATTGTATTAGTCTTTCCAATAATAATTTACCATTGTCTTATATCCCACTAGCACATGCTAGCAGGCCTTAAATATGTAAGAAAGGTTTAAAGAAAATGCAAAGCTGTTGAGAATTCAATCCATTTTGTGTTCTTCCGAGTAGGGATGATACAATTAGACAATTTTAGTAGTAACGTACACAGGTCCACTGGGTGTCTGAGGATGCATTCTGAACCACTGAGAAAAGGATAAAGCATGTGTGATGGTCTTTCAACCTTACTGTGTCAAAGGAGAGAACCTTAAGAGGGAATGCAAACAGTCTAAGCAGATGATTTAAGGGCTTGGAAGTGAAGGATTCAGATGGTCTCATTTAGCTCAAGAACACTAGAATTCCTAACCCAGGGAACCTCTATTAGCCTCCCACTCTGACAGACTCCAATCAGGCAGGCTTAAATGTCAGGAAAAAATAGACACAAAAGTGGCTTTGATTCTACTGAGTCAACGGAGGGGGAGCCTATGATAGCTGTTCTCCACATCACACCCCCAACGTTTTGCAGCAGCTTTGTCAATGACACAAATGCAGGGTGGCATGAGGCTTTCAGCAGCTTAGCATTTTAATTTGGGGTGGGGGTAGAATAGAGTACATAAGTTGCTTTGTGTCCCCTGCACCCTGATGCCTTGGGGACCAGCCAGGCTGACCAATAGAATCCAGAGCGAGAGTGTGCGCTGGGTTCCCCAGGAAGGGGCAGATCCAGAACAGAGCAGAAACGATGGTAGTCATCTGTATAAAAAGTAAGAGTTCTCTAGGTGAGAAGGACCAGCATCAATCTAGGTAACAATCTGGGAGAAAGGAAGAGGAAATAAAGAGGCAGCAGCAGGAAATGATAAAACAGAGCCAGGCACTATAGCCTGTGAATTTGGCTTCTTTTCAGGGTTAATAGGAAGAAGAGGTAGATTAGCATCAAGGATCAGGGATCCACAGCAAACAGATGAAGTCCCCAACAACACTTTTTGGTGCTGTTTACTGCTTGGCTTGCTTCTGGGACTCAGCTAGATTCTTAGGTGAATGCTCTTTCTCATCTCAGATGTTTACCCTGAACTTTGGCATTAGGGCGAACATCAAGAGGCTTGCTCTCTAGGCCCTATTTCCTTAGTTGTACAGATTCTACCTTTAGTAGAACCCCTTCTGAGAGGACAACATTTGAAAAACAATTAAGAAAAATCAGTATAAAATAGACTAAGAATAAAAAATATCAGGATTTACCACGGATCCAAGATTAAATGCCTCCCCAGCTTTTGCCAAACAAAGTAACCAGCACCAATGTTTCAAAAGTAAAGGTAGAGAGTCTAGTTTCCAAAGGACAAAACGAAAGCACGCTATGCAAAGCCTGTACCCCCACCCACCCATGAGCCAAGATCCCAGCCCCACTCTGCTGTCAGATAGTTACATAGAAGTCATGTCATTGAGGGCGTGGTCCAGCTCCTCGCTAATGGCCTTGTACTTCAGTTTCTGGGCATAGAGCTCATCTGGACAGGCACAGGAACCACAGGGAGGAATGAGGGGACAGAGTAAAAGATATCAGAAGCAGATGAAGAGAGGGAATCATTAGAAATTAGGAAAAGTGCGACCATGGGTCTAACACCAGAAAACGTCTATGCTGGAAGCCACAACTGGCTATTCTTAGATCCACTGTTTTCTAGGACCAAATGCACTTCTTGATGCCTCTGTTCAGTTGTAGCAAGAATTCAGAACCTGGGCATAGTCCTATTACCAAAGGCACTCAAGAGGATACCACTCCCACCCACTAGCCCAATTTCTACCAGTGATAATACTGAATTCAATAAACAGAAAAGGGAGAATGCACACATCCACAGTGACATTTCTTTGCCTACCAGCTGTGAACACTATTCATGGCCCCCTTTGCTCTACAAGTTGCCTCTTCGAACTATTTTAAAGAACATCCTAGGACAAAGAGCATACCAAGGGAGCACATCTCACGAGTTCTCAAAGCAAAAGACATTTTCCATTGTCATGGTGGATGCAGTTGTCAAATTGCAGGGACAGGAAGTATGTAGAATGCCCCTGGTCAGTTCTGAGACAAGGTTATTTTACAGCTTCATCTCTTGGAGAGGTACCCTACAACTTGATGGTGAATGGTACTGCTGAAAGTGGCCAGGGGATGATATGCATCCTTGCTGCCTTTTGAAGTCATGACTTCCATTTCAACTTGCCGACTAAGGATTTAGGATTACTCAATGAGAAGTAAATGCAGAAATTACCAATCTCCTTAAAGGGAAGGAGGCAAAGTCCAAAATATTAGGCATTCTTGTTTCATTACTACAGACTGAACCCAGAGGTGCTCTACTGCCACTGAGCCACATCCCTGGCCCTTTCTTTTTATTTAATTTTGAGACAAGAGTCTCACTTAGGTGCCCAGGCTGGCCTTGAACTTGCAATCCTCCTGCCTCAGGCTCCCAAATTGCTGGGATTATAGGTGTGTGCCACAGCACCTGGCTAGGTAGTCTTATTAAAAGGAAAGATTAAGTATAAAAATCCAATTCTAGGGTTTGACGCACTTCACCTGACTGTGGACAGGATGAGGCACATCATATGTGCCATGTCACTACCAATTCCCCTTGGTATATAAGAAAAAAGGTACATGGTCAATGGGCAAAATCCTCCTCTATGTCTTTATTTTAATCCCTCCCCCAGGCTCCATACCTTCCAAATCATCAATTGTCTTTTCCAATTTGGCTACCGATCTCTCGGCAAACTCAGCGCGGGTCTCTGCCTAGGGAAAACAAAAAACCAACCAGAATGTGAGATGACAATTCAAAGAGAAGGATATCTATTTCTTCCATTTCCTACCTCCAGAATGGATTTGCAGAATCTAAACCAGCCAATCTAAGTCTACATTGATTTCTTATATAACTTATTATTTAGCATATATTATTATATAATTATTATATATTATATAATTATATTATTATAGTTTATTATATATTAATTTCTTATATATTTCATTAATCCCTCAACTCACCTCCTTGAGTTTATCAGTGAGAATCTTTATTTCTTCCTCATATTTGTCTTCTTTTTGAGAGTACTGTAAAGAAGTAGAATAAAAGTTTCAGAGTAGAAATTAGTCCTACAGACAATACCCGCCCCCATGACATTTACTCCTATTATATTCTTTCTCTCTCTCTCTTTTTTTGCTTTTTCTGCAGTGCTGGGGATTTAACACAGTGCCTTGTGCATGCCACGTAAGAACCCTACCACTGAGCCACATCCCCAGGCCCCTACATTTATTCTTATATTGAATATCCTCTTGTATTTAATATGCTGAATGACCTAAGAGTTAAGAGCAAGGCCCAGTTTTAGACAACCAGTTCTTAAAGTCCATCTATTTCTTTATAGCCATGATACCCTGAGAGTAGACCAGGACCTTTATTTTTAAACCAGAGTTAAGCTTTGATCTTACTCATATCAATGAAAAGTTTTTCCTTCCTACTGATGAATGAGCAGGAATAAAGACACCCTAAGTCAACATGACTAAAATACTTCCCCATGAAAATAAAGAGAAATCTGTCTTGATTGCTCATGTCTTAGAACTGATTCTGTTGCCCTATCTATTTACAAGAAAGTCTATTAGGGCCCCTGATCATGCCTCTCAGCAAAGCAGCACCAGCCTGAGAGCATAAGACTCTAGGTGCCCAAGACCATGACGTTATTTTAACTAAAGCAATCAAAGTGCACAGGAGATTGCATTAAACCCAGGATATGGATGGACAGTCATGGGGAGGAAGAGGACATT
This sequence comes from Callospermophilus lateralis, assembly GCF_048772815.1. NCBI lineage: Eukaryota > Metazoa > Chordata > Mammalia > Rodentia > Sciuridae > Callospermophilus > Callospermophilus lateralis. The sequence goes on from NC_135311.1 coordinate 5,717,673, forward strand.
TCTCACTGGATTATAAGAAATGGGTATCTCCAGTCTTTCATCAAGGGCAGGGCTGGGCCCAGGCCCCAAAGCCTGTCACCTTCACAAGCCAGCCCCTACCTTCTCCGCCTGAGCCTCAAGAGACTTGAGGTTGTTGGTGACATTCTTCAGCTCCTCCTCCAGCTCAGAACACTTACTGTGAACATTTTAAATACCACAGGAGAGGAAAGGGGAAGAGGAAGAGAATAAAAAAAAAAGGGAGAGAGACACACAGACGTGAATTGAACCTATCATGTAGAGAGTTGGAAGGCATACTAGGGAAGAGAAGCTCCTTGGTAATCTGAGCAAGCATTAACCCTCCTCCCTCTACCATGGAACACATCAGGAGCAGCTGGACCCTCCTGCTCAGAATGTCTGTACACTAATAAAGAAAGAACACTTGATAGAAACCACTATCAGGAACGAGTCACAACTACCTGGGGTAGAGGTGGGAGTGGATGCCCTATCCCAACAGTCCCCCAAATCACCCCAAGGAAGGAGAGACCCTGTTGAGAGGCAGTGAAATAACTGGGAAAGAAAGGATGAAAGATGCCAAATAAGTGGACAGTATGGAGCATTCCATGAAGAGATGAGAAAGCACTCAACAAGTCAACCGGTGGAGGGGAGGAAGCTGCAAAACAAAACAAAACCAAACAAAACCACACCATACAAGGAACCTCTCTGTGGGTTTAATGGTTAGTACCTTTTCTTCAGCAGCATTCAGACACTTCAGGTTCTGGTCCATCAGTCTGATCTGCTCATCCATCTCTCGGCAACGGCTGTTAGTGATAGTCACGGGGATGGCACAAGCCAGGTTGTGGGGAGGGAGAAAGGTGAAAAAGGAACACAGCAAAAAAACAAGCAGCAAAATGAAAAAAAAAAAAAAAAATTCACAAACACATGAAAAAACACCACCATGGTCATGATATGTCATGTCTGGGAGAAGGGAATGCAAGGGAAGCACAAATATATATGCATCAGCACTGACTTTGTTATACAAGGCCAGGAAGGTACCGATGGGGAGAAGGTAATATCTGCCTCTGCCTGAAAGTTGCCCAGCAGATTGGCAAAGTGGTCAAAACAGAGACCAGCTCTTAAGTCAGTATAGGCACTTCAACGCTTCAAGGAGAAAGACCTCCCAGGTGAAAGGACCCACAGTTATATAAAGGACCCACAGCGACAGTTAACTGTTCACCATTATTAGTCTTTATATTCCCTCAATTTGTAAATCTTCCCAAGAAGAAATCAGCAAGCCTCATTTGTCACCTGGTAGGTGGTCAAGACAGTGAGGAAGCCCAAGAGTCTAAAAGCACTTATAGAAGACTTCTACCCTGTAGGCCCTGTTTAACAAGGTTGAAAGAATGCTCGTTTATACGTATCAGTGTCCAAGCCAAAAGGGAAGGGATGGAACAGTACAACAAGATCTGGGGAGTGAGATACTCACGACTCTGCCAGCTCAGCTCGTTCCTCTGTGCGTTCCAAGTCTCCTTCAATAATCACTAACTTACGAGCCACCTATAAGAACAGATTCAGGTACTGCTCAAGAAAGCAAAGAAGGAACCAGTTCCCTCCTGATTCTTTGCAGAAGCCTGATGTCACTGAATCAAGGAGGACAGACTTACCTCTTCATACTTCCTATCTGCTTCTTCTGCAATGTGCTTAGCTTCTTTGAGTTGGATTTCCTGGAGTTCCATCTTTTCTTCATCTTTTAGGGCCCGGTTTTCAATAACCTTCATACCTCTGCCAGAAAAAGGATGAACGGAGCACTGACACTCCATCCCAAGGGACTCAAGAATGGACTCAAAATTGCACCTTTTAAATCGCATTCCTCTCAGTCATTCAAATAGAAATTCTGTAGCACTACTTGCACACCTGAATTTGCTTCCTTCTTTCATTCTTTCTTTCTCTCTCTCCTTTTCCATTTCTTATAAATGGTACCCACATAGCTGTCTTGTTCCTTTGCACAGCTGCACAGTGTTAATTTTCCTAAAAGGGCACTTTTAATTCTGAAAAGCCTTAGTTCAATACCATGCAAGTTGTTATGTACCCTCTATTGTGATTTGGCTCTTGACCTTAGTCACACATTAAAATTACTGAGGCATTTTTAAAACAGCAATGCCTGGACCTCTCTTGCAATTAATACCAACTGAAACGGGGTGGGATCCAAGCATACCCTTCTATGTACCCCCTCGATTCTAATAGTACAGCCAGGATGAGAAGCTTTAGTGAATTGCTAGGCTCTGCCTCTAGAGTTTTTCATTTAGTAACTCAGGGAGGAACTGAGAATTTTAATTTCTACCAAGTGCCTAGATGTTATTCATGCTGATGGTTTGAGACTTGACTTTGAGAGCCTATGTTAAAGGGGACTAATCTCACAAATGGAAGTGTATGATCCACAAAGTGGAAGCCACATGGTGACTCCCTTTTAAGGAGTGTTAGGTCAGTATATAGGGGGGAAAATAAATAAATAAATAACATTACAAATGGGCCAGAGGTCTAGGTAACCCTTACTGTATAAAAAGAAAAAAATCCACAAAAACATGAAAAAAACACCACCATGGTCATGATATGTCATGTCTGGGAGAAGGGAATGCAAGGGAAGCACAAATATATAGATGCATCAGCACTGACTTGTATGTGGAAATTTTTGTACCAGTTCTGGTACAAAAAAACAGAAAGAATATGCAAAACAGAAGGAAAGAAGATTATCTATAAAATAGAGGTTATCTTTTTTTTTAATATTTATTTTTTAGTTGAAGTTGGACATAATACCTCTATTTTATTTATTTATTTTTTTATATGGTGCTGATGATCGAACCCAGGGCCTCGCACGTACTAGGCAAGCACTGCGCCGCTGAGCCACAACCCCAGCCCTAGAGCTTAGCTTTTTTAAAAAGAGGTCTGGCTTGAAGTGATACCACACACCTGCAATTCCAGCAACTCAGGGCTGAGGCAGGAGGATTGCAAGTTCGAGGCCATCCTCAGCAATTTAGCAAGGTCCTCAGCAACTTAGCAAGACCCCACCTCAAAATAAAAAGAACTAAACATGTGATTCAGTGATTAAGCACCCCTGTGCTAGATCCCTAATACAAAAAAAAAAAAAAAGCAGTGGTAGAGCCTGTGTGAGGCCCTGGGTTCAATCCTTAGCACCACAAAGAAACAAAAACAAAACACAAATCTCTAGGGAAATTCTGTTCAGAGTCATTATGTACTTGTCTGTTTTTGTTTTTGTTTTGTCAAGACCTTGTGCATGCAGGGCAAGTGCTCCGTCCCTGAGCTACATCGCCAGCCTATGAAGTGTGTCTGAAATCCATATTCTCTCAGACTCCCCCACACACCTCTCACTCTCATCAGCAGCTTTTTCTGCTTCCTCCAGCTTTTGCAGGGCAGTAGCAAGGCGCTCCTGAGCACGGTCCAGCTCCTCTTCAACCAGTTGGATCCTTCGGTTCAAGGAGGCTACCTCAGCCTCAGCCTGCATTTGAATGAAAGAATGGAAAAGTTAAGCAATAAATTAATGGATGAAAAGAACAATGAAAAGAACTAAGACAGTAAGATTGGGGCTGACTACCATGAAGAGGCAAGATTCTAGGGTAGAACCTGTCTTAGCTCAGATGCTAAAAAATCTAACAGACAGGAGGAAGATATATATATATATGTATCTTCCTCCCTTTCCCACCAACGAACTCCCATATGTTCCACAGGAGGACTGTTTAAAAACCTCAGTTCCTTGCCAGGCATGGGGGAGCGTGCCTATAATCCCAGCAACTTGGGAGAATAATGCAGGAGTATCATAAGTTCAAGGCCCATATGGGTAATTTATTAAGACCTTCAGTAACTTAACAAGACCCTGTCTCAAAATAAAATAAAAAAAAAAACCAAAAAACCCTCAGTTCCTTGCCCAGATCAGTGACAGTACCCCATTTCCTCTTGGACTTAGTCCAAATTTCTAACACGTTGGGGCGAGAAAAGGTAGCCCGAAAAGGTTCTTTCTACCTGAGTTCTAACTGGGAGGTACGTCTCACTCAGCAACTTTCTTGTAAATGTCTCATAAAATAGAAAATGAGCAAGGCTCTTAAAGAGAAAACCTTGGATTATCCATTAATTTTCTGCTTAACTTGAGTTGTTAACCCTGATTTCCTTACCCTAAAATACCAGGAAGTAAATAAGCCGAGAGAATGTTCACCAGACTAGCCTTCCAGTGGAAAGCAAAAGAATGGAACACTGGGATACCTTCCTCTATGCCTTCAGCGTGCCTCCTCAACCCCTTGAGTTGCCAAGGAAGAGCTGTTTCTGGCTAAAAGTATCTGCTTTGGTGACATTACCAAAAACGAAACAATAACAACAAAAACCCACAAGTAAACATTCCACCACTCCTGCCTCCAAATTCCTGAATCCTTTCGATTTCTTTAGTCATCCCCTTACCTTCATTTTCCAATACAGTTTATATCAACCCTGTAACTGACTTCCAAGCTTCAGTGAGTAAATGTAAGGTCTGGTTATGGAATGAGAAACAAGGAAGGAGGGAGGCTGCCTGCACGTGGACAGATTCTAAAGGTAGAAAAAGTCTCCTTCCTGTGATTGCTTTAAGTATGCAAGAATTTAATCTGCCCTGCAAACCACCCAGTTCAGATGCTTATCCAAGTGCCTGGTAAACATGATCTCTCCTCCACAGCTCAGACTGCCTGAATTCTATTACCCTGATTTCCTCCTAGTAGGCAGGGTGGCAGCAGCTTAGAAATCTGGGCCACCAGTCCTATGGGGAAGGATACAGCCCAAAAGACTCCTAGTAACAACCAGGACTGGTACAAAAATTTCCACATACAAACATAGGAGGTTCAAGGGCCAGGGAAGCGGGGCAGGGAGTTGAGGCAAAAATCTAACCACCAGACTACAGGGAAAAAAAATTGACAAGTCTACATAAGCTGAAACTACTAAGAAACCATTTGTGTCTCTAACCATACTATTCAAGACACCACAAAGACAAGTATTCTCTGGTTCTGTCTCTTCCAGGAAAACATATGTCCCCTAGGACAATACAGATTTCTCTTCCCAGACCAACAAGGCCAATCAGTCAAGATACAGGGTATCAGGCAGGAACTGAGAGATACTGCAGTACAATACAATTATGTACCCCCTTTCAGACACCTAAAATGAAAACACAAAATATGGAACTAGACTTGGGAGGAAGCTCATAAAATGCAAGTCCCCACCAGATCAGTAGTTACCCAAATTGGAGTAGAAGATAACAAGCTATGGGGGCAGGGTTGTAGTTTCCATGACAACAAGCTGGCTCAGGCAGTTTCTCCCACAAATCAGCATTTACAATAGAATTCTTCATAAGGCTGAAAAGGGAGGAGAAAACGCTTCTTGGTTCCCTTACAAGAGCATGCGCACACAAGACTATCAAAAGCAGAAACCAAGATGGGAGTCCCTATGAAATCTTCAGAGATCCCAAAGGTTGGGGCTCCAAGTCATCACTGATTTTCCCCCTTCTCCCATAGAGAATCAGCAGAATTGAGATCTGAAACTCTTTTTAAAGAAATAAGGAAGACAACCTTTCTTTCCCTTCAAGCCAGAGCCTATGCACAAGGCCTCTCCCTTTCAGGTCAACAATAAAGAAAAGTACTACCTTTTGCAAACCACACTGGCCCTGGGAAACATTAAATTTTGTGTGTTTCTAGTAAGCCTAGGTTTTAGCATGCTCACCCAGATATGGTCTTGGCCTTTCAGTCTACCCCGCTCTGGCCCAGCTTGGAAGATATAGTCTGAGGTCCTTCCCTTCAAGTAATAAAAGGATGCTTCAGGGCCCAGGAGACAAAGATCTCAGGGGTGGTGGTGGAAGTGGAACCCAACAGGAATTTGGTCACATTAGAAGATGGCTGACAGCAGCTCCAGCTATGCCATGAGTTTGGTTTAAATGCTGCCATCCTCCACTCCAGAGAAAGTCCCAAAGTAAACCACACCCCTAAAGGCAAGAAACTGACAGCGCACTGGTTCTCAGAGGCAGAACAGGGCCAAGGACAGAAGGGGATTTGCCTAAATCTGGCACTCTGCCACACTGGAGTTTCTCTTTTTAGATAAAAGCCACAGATGGAATTAAAAGGAAAAAGAGTACTAGGAAAGTTAAGCTTGAGCCCTGTGCCTGTAAGGGACTGCTGGAACTCATTGTGTTCACAAAAAGATCTACCAGGGAGCTAGATACCATGTCCTTGGGGGAATTTAAATTTATCAAGCGGGAGGGAGGCATGTTGGGAGCAAGGGAATAGAACTGTTTGCTGGTCCCAAAGTAAACAAAGGTGGAGCCTAAATGGAGGCACTCAGAGCAAAGGACTATTTGCTTCTCCCCTATGAGTGTGCTCTGGTTTGGGGGCAGAGAATGGTAAGCAGCAGGAAAACAAATCTAAACCAAAGGAAGGTGATACCCACCAGACCCCACAAATGGAGAGAATCACCACACACAAACATTCTAACCCTCTCCAGAGACTAGGAATTGGGGATTAAAGCCAGAATCAAAACAGCTGTTCAAAAGCTCACTCACTCCCCTCAACAATATTCCTAAAATTTCAGGTCAGGACAAAAAGGGGAGGGGGGCTATTTTAAAAAGATAAGGTGAGGGCTAGGACTGTAGCTCAGTGTAGAGTTCATTCTCCTAGCCCCAGCCATTTGGGAGGCTGAGGCAGGAAGATCACTTGAGCTCATGAGTTCAGAGTTCAAGAAAAATCTAAAAGACCCCCTGTGGAAAGGAGGAAAAGGTTACAATGTTACATATGTAACATTTTTACCACCACAAATCAGGTTAAGAAGAAGACCTGCATTTAAATTTTATATTGCCAGAAATACAAAGGAAACTCAAAACTAAAAGTGGATTTGAGAAGGTGCTACATTTAAAAAGGTCTATCTCCAGTTTGAGACCAGAAAAGACTGATCTTTTCAGAACAACTCCAGTGTCTCGGCTTTGATCTCATCCAGCTTCACAACATGGGCTGCTGGGTATTCATACAAAGTAACTAGAAAAATAATTGACAGTCCCACCAACAGCCTGAGATATCATCAGGGAGTGCTGAGCTTCCAGGTCCAGAGGGAGGAACCCGCAAAACCCACATTCCAGAATGCCCTAAAGAGAATAACAGGGCAGGGAATCAAGCTTAGTGGTAAAGAGCTTGCCTAGCACACAGGAGGCCTTGGATTCAATTCCCAGCATGGGATGAAAAAACAAGTAGAATAACAGGTGGTTCAGGCATCCCTTTCCCGTCCTACCATCATTTTACCTCAGGAGAGTTTAAAGTTCACTAGAGCAGAAAGCCAAAAGATTATGTTCCCTCAGGCTAAGGAAGAGTAGATACTGGTTTCATCAATATTTAACTATCACCCTACTTCCCCACTTCCCCATTTTGAAAACTTCCTCACTAGACCTCAGCTCACTATGCAAATTTGGTAGGCTGAGTGAGGGAGTAAGCTACTTATGAAACTGCTCACTCTGTTGCTTATCTCCCCAGAATCACCAAGGAAAGGGGGAAAAAAGAGCCAAATTTTCCTGCAAGAAAATTACCAAATCTTGGGACACACAACATCATCTACCCAAAATTATTCTTAGAGTGCTCATATTTAAATGATGAGCCTAACATGCTGCAGCTCAACATCCTCCATACTCTTTTCCCCTTTAAGACTATCTGGTCTCCAGAGCAAAGGAGATGAAAAAGTGTCATTGTTTGAGTCACTCAGCAAGTCCATCTCACTTGAATTGAAAATTAGAAGGTACCCGTATACTGAACAGGAAAAATTCCACCTAGAAAAAGGTAACGGAGGAAAACAAGCTGCAGCATCTCCATACTATTATAAAATACAAGTATCAACTTGGAGCACAGCTGTAACTTCCCTTTCCCACCCCTTTCCAAATTTCACTTCTCCCCCCCAAAAACAAATTCTCAGTCACTCCCACTGGGGCATGAAGAAAAAAAAAAAAGAACCTATCAAGAGGAAGAACAAAAGAATATCAAGAAACCACAAGAGTTCTTTCATCAGGTCTTCACATTATTAGCAACAGTTACTTTAGGCTCATCCTCTGAAATCAAAGATTCAAGAGATCAGCTTCACCCACTAGACTGCACCCTAGATCTTGGAAAATATTATGGCTTACTAAAACTAGTCAACCACTTCTAAAAGGAAATCTCAAGAATCACCATTCATTCCACCAGCACTTTATGTTCCAACTTCCAGCCGAACAAATATTGAACTTTAAAAAAAAAAAAAAGACTGTACTGAACAATTAGGAAAATAGCAACTATTCTGTTTGCATCCACCACATTGCCCAGCTCAATCAGAACTACCTTGAGATTGGCACGGACCTCTGATTCGCTGCCATACACTTCCTTATCAGTTCTTCTTGGAAGAAATGTTCTTAACTAGTTCAGCCTGCACTGCTCAAACTTCAGCAGCGAAGGTCTCAATCTAGCAGACGTTCCTGCCTTTCAGGTCTTTAAGGGTAGAGCCAGGGAAGTTGGCTGGACGCTACACTTGCACACTGATTTAGGGAGAGAAATACCATCATTTCCCTCCCGCTTCATGTGTATGGGTACAGGAGTTAAAGGAGCTCCCGGTAAGAGAAAAGGGCCCTAGGCCACAGGATGGGAGACGGTGCAGGGGCATCAAGCTCCTCTAGCGAGGGAGGGCACCGCGCTTCCTCTGAGCCGACTGCTGCCTCATTTCCTGAGTAGGAGGGGGAGCGGAAAAGCAGCCAGCAGGCCGAGCCGAGGGCTTTCCGGCGGTTCCCACCCCCAGCCCGCACCCTTTCACGGGAGGTCAGGCCCAGCCCTCCCGGACCAGAGGAGCGCCCACTCCCTCTTACTCCTCGGGCCGGAAACCTCAAGAGACCAAAGTCCCCCCACCCTTCACGGGGAAGTGGGGGAGGGAGAGGCCGCTGAGCCCCTCCCCCGGCCGCGCCCGACGGCGAGGGACAGAATGAATGAGCTGCAAGGAGGAAAAAACCACTCCCCGGGCCCTGCGAGGCTCGGTTCCTTCAAAGGTCAAGCCTGCTCGCCGGAGCGCTCCATTCCCCGCTGGCCCGCTGGCTGTCCCGTCGGAGCTGAGCTCCACCCATCCTCCGGGCTCAACTTCCTTTCCGGGGCCTCCTTGGCCCGCAAAGGACCGCGCATCACAGCAAAAGGCGCCCTATGCGGGGTCCCGGTTGCGCCGGTGCCTGGACCCTCCCTCGTGCGCCTCGCTCTCGGTACCTGTTCCCGGGCCCGCCTTTCTCCCTCAACTTCCCGCTGGAGGCGCTCAGCCCTCTCCTCGGCATCATCCGCTTGCTGCTGCAGAACCTGAATCTTGCGCTTCACCGCCTCGACGGTGGTGATCCCGGCCATGGTGCCCACCCAGCGGCTTCTCGTTATCTGCCTTCTGCCTCCTCTCGGCGCTGCAGCCGCTTCTCACCCCTACTTCCGCCTGCTACGCCCTGAAATACCGGAACTCACCCACCCGCCCGGATGTGACGCCACGGCTGCGGCGCCCTCCCTCTGCCAGGCAGGCGGGAAGGCTGTCCACTGGAGGGAGAGCCGGACCGGGCGAGGGGCGGAGCCTCGTAGTCGCCCTGGGCGACCACTCCCCGCCGGACTTTCCCTGGATTAGTAAAGAGGGGCGGGGTTGGGAAGAGGGAGGGTTACCATGGTAACTGGGGGTCGCTGCGTGGTCTAGCCTCTGTGGCCAGGCAGGCTGCCCACAATGGTTGGCCCATTTACAAGTGTCGTGTTGCCCCTCCACTCCCGAAGTTGACCTCGCAATGCCTGTTCGCCACCGCTTACCCACGAGGGTACCCTGTATCCTCTCCACAATAGAAACATCCTACAGTCTCTGCTTCCACCCATCCCAGGACAGGTTCTAAGAAAAGCCTAAAAGACTTTCTGGGTCTCATCTTTCAAAGAGTTTTCCACTACAGCTTCCTACCAAAATTTGCTCAGGTAGGTTCTCTCCATTTCCTGGAAATCAATGAAGGAAACTATTGGGGTGGAAGAGACAGACAAGTTGATCAAGTCCTCATTCTATTTAGCATCGATTGTTGACTTAAATATTCTATTTACAATACCAATGTTTCCCCTATTTGAGAGTCAGCATGCACCATTAACCTGGGCCTGATGGCCCAGACCTGTAAAATCCCAGCAACGAGGCAGGAGGATCCCAAGTTTGAGGCCTGCCTGGGCAACCTAAAGAGACCCTGTCTTAAAATTTAAAAAATAACAATTGTAAAGCACCCCTGGATTCAATCCCCAATATCCCCCTTTACCCCCACCTTGCAAAATATATGTATACCATTAATTGACTTACCAGCCCCTTCAGGTTTTGGAATGACTCAGGACTTGGTAATTTAATGATCACTTACAGTCCTTTCTGCAGATATGCCCCCATTCTATCAGGAAGGAATTCTTATTGCAGATTCCTGTCACTAGATCCTTTGTGCAACAGCAAGATAGAGGTGCCTGGAAAACTACTGTGGAATTGAACCTCCATTCTATAATGACTTTCACCAATTTCACTGCCTCTACTGCTTGAGGTATCCCAAGGAACTAGATCCTGCTCAGGCACTGCTATGCAGGATTTCTGGAAATACAATAATAAACTTGAGCCAGGCTCTATGACAAACCATTGCAAACCCAGCAACTGGGGAGGTTGAGGCAGGAGGATCACAAGTTTGAGGGCAGCCTGGGCAACTTAGAGAAACCAGTCTCAAAGAAGCTAAAAGGGATGGGGAAACCAGGATTGGTGGCACATGCCTGAAATCCCAGTAGCTTGGGAGACTAAGACAGGAGGATCAAGAGTTCAAAGCCAGCCTCAGCAACTTGGAGGAAACTAAGCAACCCAGTGAAACCCTGTCTCTAAATAAAATACAAAATAGGGCTGGGGATGTGGCTCAGTGGTAAGTGCCCCTGGGTTTAACCTCCAATACCAAAAGAAAAAAGGTAGAAAAAAAGAGAGAGACTTGAGGTATATTTTTCTTCCCTTGCTGGTACTGGGAATCAAAACCAGAGTCTTCACACACTAGACAAACGCTTTATCACTGAGTTACATCCCCAGCCCAGCCAGACTTGAAAATTTTATTTTCCCCTCTATTTCTTTCTATTCCTTCATCCTTCTCAGTAAGTAATAATGATAAATTTCTCCTCTGGTGCAGCTCTTTTCACCTACAGAATTAGCATATAGAATAGGACTTAGAATCAAGAATCCTAACCCTTAAAAGTGTTGGAAAGGCAATTGTTGTGTAATATCTGGGTCTGATTCTAAGGATGCCCCCTCCAGAGAATCTGCCTTCCTCTCTCTTTTTGAAATACTAAATAAATAATGACCTTATTCAGAAGAAAAAAAACTTGGACCAACAATAAATTTTCTTGGTAGGGTACTTTGATTTCTCCCACAGTAACTGCAAAGGAAGAGCAGGGTTCTGACTCTGTACCTGATGGCCTAATTTTTCCAGCTGGCTTTAAAGAAATCTCATCCCAAGGTGGAAGTGAGATTTTCTTATCTGAACACTGATCAGCAGGGGGCACTATTGCACCTCTCTGGGCCCCAATGAAGAAGCTGAAGCCCTTGTCCTAGACAACCCAAAGGGGTGTTGAGAGCACCACTGCATTCCTGAGGCTGGTGGACTTGAACAGATAATCTCCTCTTGATCCAGGGAAACAGATGGGCTGACTCCTGATAGCCTTTAGGAACATGATGGATAGGCAGCAAGGGGCCCAGTGCTATTGTTTTACTGGTGACAAACAATATAATATATCAACAAGTTTATAAGTCCAAGTCTGTTCCTTCTCCCCCCATCTCTCCCAATGCCTATTCTTAAAAAAGGGTGTTATGACTCTTGTGTCCTAACCATTGTATTCCTCTTACCCGTTTCTCCCTAAACAGCTTCTGATTTCATCTCAGATTAAGAGGGCCTTAGGCATGGTTGCACAACAGTGTAAATGTATATGTAGTGTCGCTGTGTACTTAAAAGATGGTTAAAGTGGCAAATTTTATGTATTTATATTTTGGCACAATTTTTAAAACAATATTAGACAACCTTGGAGAAGTACAAAAAATAAAGTTTGGATTGACCTTTGCCACATCCTTGCCTTTCTTTGTTCAAGCAGTCCTAGCAAATCCTAGACTTTCACAAAGGCTTCTCAGATAACCAGTTCTGTCTGTGTAAACATGCAGCTATTCACTTCCTCATCCCTCTCCTCCCTGTCCACCTACAACAAGGTAATATGTTCTGTTTACTTATTTATTAATCAGAAGAACAGAGCTTCTTTTGTATTGGACAAAGCACCCTTCCCACAAAGATGTATATATATTATGCTGCAGATGATGCTGACCCTTGCTCACTCTCTCTCTCTCTCTTTTTTTTTTTTTTTTTTTTTTTTTGGTACCAGGGATTGAACTCAGGGGCACTCCACCACTGAGTCACATCCTCAGTCCTAATTTTTTTTTGGATTTTATTTAGAGATAGGGTCTCACTGAGTTGTGTAGTGCCTCAAAGTTGCTGAGGCTGGCTTTGAACTTGCGTTCCTCCTGTCTCAGCCTCCTGAGCTGCTGAGATTACAGGCATGTGCCACCATGCCTGGCCCTTGCTCTCTTTTTAAACCTTGATACTCTTCCTTATTTGGTACTTTTCCAATTCCTATAAACAATAACTTGCTTTCCTTTTTTTGACTTTTTTTTTTTTTTTTTTTTTTTTTTTTTTTGGTATCAGGGATTGAACCCGGGGTGCTCAACCACTGAGTCACATCCCTAGCTGTTTTTATTTTTTATTTTGAGACACTAAGTTGCTTAGAGCCTCCCTAAGTTGCTGAGACTAGTTTTGAACTTGTGATTCTCCTGCCTCAGCCTTCTGAGCTGCTGGGCTTACAGGTGTACACCACCATGCCCAGTTGTATAAAACATTTTAAGACAAACTGGATGTGCCAATGCACACCTGTAATCCCAGCTACTCTGGAGACTGAGGCAAGAGGATCTCAAGTTTGAGGCCAGCCTTGGCCACTTAGTAAGACACTATCTCAAAAAGAAAAAAAAAGTTAAAGGATTGGGGATGTAGCTCAGTGGTAAAGCACCCCTGTGTTCAATCACAAGTATCAAAATAAATAAAATAAATAAACAATTCAACAGACAGAATTCAACCCCAAGAAGTTCCTTTATCTTCCCGGTAATATTGATTTATTATCTACAGCCTCCATCACCTTCCCTCTTCCAAGATCTGTTATTAGACTTCTTTTTCTTGCTTCTGGAATACACCTCCTTGAGCCTGCAAATGTTTTAGCTTAAGGACCTCCCTGGGGAGTTGTTTTCTAGCATCTCACAAAACTATGCTGACATTGTGCTAGTTTGTGAAAACGTCTATCCTCCTGTCCATATACTGGAACCAGAGAGATTCATCCACCCATACCTGGGACCTAGGCTTGGCAACTCCAACAAGCCGTCTATCACTCATCCTGGGGGTAACCTGTGGGGTTTTGTTTGCTTGCTTGTTTGTTTGCAGTTTTCCAAGAAGAGAGAATTCTCTTTTGCAATAGAGCTGGGCATGGTGGCACACACCTATAATCCCAGCAACTTCAGAGACTGAGGCCAGGTACAGCAATTTAATGAGACCAAAATAAATAAAAGGGCTAGGAATGTAGCTCAGTAGTAGAGTGCCCCTGTACCACTAGGTTCAATCCCCAGTACTACAGGTGGTAGGAAGACAATTCCTGTGGGCTGGGCTTATAGCCCAGTGGAAGGTTTTGGGTTCAATCTCCAGTACCCCAAAAAAGTATTTCTATGGTATTTTTCTTCCAAAAAATTTCCTATCTGGTCTATTATCTTTGCAGCAAACTTCAAAATTGAAAGTGAAAGAAAATAGGTGGTTACAGGATAATATGAAGTGGTTTAAAAAAAGGTAATTTACTTCCTTTTCAAATGTGAACAATCAGCCCTACAGAAACAATAATTTACTCAAGAACAAAGAGTAAGGTCTGGTGGTGATAACTTTACCTCCTAAGATTCCTTAGTTTCTATGAAAGTCCACTCTGGGGACCTCTGAGTTGCCCTATGAGCAGTACTTCCTATGGTATCTGAGGCATAAGGGCAGGTGTCCACATTGGCCAAGATGAATAGACCCATATAGGGCCAGGGTCAATGTGACCTCCATTTCCCATTGTGAAATCCAAGCCGGCTTTGTTGGGCAGTTGAGATATGAGAGTTTCTCTATTAATACACACATCTACATGCCTAGCCTTGTACACAAAAGCTAAGAATGTCATGGGGTAGGAGGTAGGATACATGATAGCAGTCTGGACTAGGAGTCCAATCCCTTTGTCCAGGTCCTGGAAAAGATAATTAAATTCCCCAGCTGGGGGTAGGTAAAATAAAAATGAGACATCTATATGAATGTCTGTCTTCTCTCTCCTTTCTCTCTCTCTCTCTCTCTCTCTCTCTCTCTCTCTCCCTCTCTCTTTCTTTTCTTGTACAGGGGATTGAACCCAGGGTATTTAACCACTGAGCCACATCCTCAACACTTTTTATATTTTATTGCAAGACAGGGTCTTGATAAGTTGCCCAGACTGGTCTTGAACTTGCAATCCTCTTGCTTTAGCTTCCCAAGTTGCTGGGATTACAGGCATGCACCACTGCACTGGGCCTTTCTTTCTTTTTCTTTCAACCCATTTTCTCATAAGTGCTGGGCAAGTACTCTACCACTGAGCTACATCCCCAACCACAACATGTCTTTGAGAAAGAAAATATATGCCATTATGAGGATATACTAGCATGTGATTAAATGCAAAAATGTGTATGGGTATATATGTCTATGTTCCATGAGCCCACAAGTATGTATATGTCAGAGTGTGTTGGAATATATTAATATGAAGATGTCTGTGTGTAGATGAAACACATCCTCCATCTCTCTCATACTCACATCAGCTGCCTTCTTCTCTGCTAGCTCCAGCTTCTCCTGGGCATCCTTTAAGGCTTCAGAATACTTGTCCAGCTCATCCTCTGTCCCTTTCAGCTTCTTCTGCATAGCTGCTAATTCATCCTCCAGCTACAGGAGTCCAGAGAGTCATACACAAAGAGGGTAGGATTGAGATCTGGATCATGCATGATCATGCAGACTAGGACTCTGATAGACCCTGAGTCCAGCCTCCATGTTATCCTCCCCAGAGACAGACACATTTTCTCTCCAACCATTTGCATCCCACTGCTCCAGGAGTAATGTTGTGGCTTGATCTGGGATCCTAAAGTCTCTGATCCTAAGATCAACAAACCGTCCTGGGTTTTCATCCAAGACCCTTAGATGGTAAATATCCAAGAGTGTAGAAAGATATCTGTGACACTATTTAAGAGAAAAGAGGTGGTTCATGTTAAACTCTTACCTTTTCCTCTAGAAGTCAGAGGTTCTTCCAAAATGTGGTCCACTAATCCAGCAGTCACACTGTGGCACCAAAGAGGCCACTGACTTTGCCACAGTTACACAGGCATTTGAGGACCATAGATGTCCTCTACTGTCCAATTGAGGCTGGGGAGTCCCTCCCGCCAAAGAAGGAGCTGGCACCAATGGTCACTGCCTTTCCCATGAAACCCCTTCCCTCTCTCCCTCCTTCCCTCTCTCCCTCCTTTCCCAGCAGGTGAGGTGGCTCAGTGGTCACTGCCTTTCCCATGAACCCTCTTCCCTCTCCCCCTCCGGTTCCCCAGCAGGTGAGATGGCTCAGTGCCATGCCTACCTGCTTACTCCTTTCCTCGGCCTGCTTCTGCTCCGCTTCAGCCTGCTCTGCCCGGTCCAGAGCATTCTCCTTGTCCAACTTCAGCATCTGCATTTTTTTCTTGATGGCCTCCATCATGAGCAGTGGCTGTTGGTGGGATTACCTGTGCAATGGAGAACTAGAGACTAGGATAAGAAAGGAGGAGATGCTGTCTGAACAACTAGGGGTTCCCAGACTTAAGCCTTTATCTCTGCTTAGGGCTCCACCTCTTATTCCCAATATGGTCTTTCCAATTCCCTCCACCCCCATCAGTATTCTCCCGGGGGAACACAGGGTGAGACACTTTGATGGACTGACATCACCACCAACAACAACCACTAAAAAAAAAAAAGTAAGGGGGAACAGCTGAGGCTGATTTTAGACAATGGAAAGTGGGGGAGGGGAAAGGCTCTCCCTGACCCTGAAACTTTCCACTCTTTCTGGGTGATATAAAAGTGCAGGGACAGGGGAGGGGAGAACACTTTGGCAATTCTAGAATGGCAGTATTCATCCTGAGGGGCCTAGTTACCCTTCAGTTCCCTCCATGCTCTCCCCTAGACTCTGTTGGATGCAGATCCAACTCTACTGGTTGAGTTTCATCTTTTGATTCCTGGTATTCAGGGAACTTGGACAACAGTGAAGAGGGGAGGTCACTCATGATCCTTGACAATTCCCCCAGATCTCCAGATCAAATTGCTGTGCTATTTTGGGAGTCTCTAATTGGCAGGGAGACATTGTTCCTCTCCCTTAGAGGCATAGGAATAGAGTAAGAGGGTAGGATTGAGATCTGGAAGGCCACCCCAGAGCTTCCAGTGAAGTGGGGAGAAAAATAGGGAGGGTCAGAGTAATCCAGACAAGATAATGCCAAGATAATGCATCTGTTTTTTCCAAAGAAGTAACCTTTTTTTTAGTTGCAGTTGTACATTTATTTATTTATTTTTATGTGGTGCTGAGGATGGAACCCAGTGCCTCGCACCGCACGTGCTAGACAAGCACTTTACCGCTGAGCCATAACCCCAGCCCCCACCCCCAAGTGATCTTAACTTTTGCGTCCATACATACCAGGGTCTCTGTGGCTCTTTGCTCTTCACGTTCTCTCTTCAACACCCAACCCATTGCCTACCACACCTTTACAATCATCACCAACCCCCTGGTGGGTTTCCAAGTCATGTTCATTTTCCACTTGGAGCCTTGTTATTGGCAGGTGGCAATTGATCCCCATATACTGGCATCATATACCCAAGAATATGCCAGAGGAGAGGTGGGCACTGTTCAAGGTGACCAGAGCTCTCAGGGAAGAATAAATGGCTTGAATTAGTCATAATGTCAAAGATAGTTAGTATTAATGCTAAGTCTCAGCCATGTGGGAACTGAAACACCAATCTGGACAGCTGGCAGGGCAGAGCTGGAGTTCACTCATGAAAGCTTCCAGGCACAGAATAGTATAGTAGACTACTACTGGTAGACCAGCAGCTAGACCATCAGCTGACCTGAAGGAAAGCAGAGAAACCAAAGACCCCTACTGTGGAGAGGAGCCAGGGAAAAGAATTAGGGAACCAGAGTCCCAGGGAGAGGAAGCAGAGGATGGCGGGGAGGGGCAAAAGAAGAAAAATACAGGGACAAAAAAGAAAGATGATCCCTACTAGAGAAAGGGGGCAAGATATAAAGAGATTTGATTCCCAATTCCAACTTTCTTCCACTCCCACACCAGTCCTTCAGGTTAAGATTGAAATCCACCTGGGTTGCATCTACTGCTCTTTGGGGGGAGGGGGGTAGTCCTGGAGAGAAGAGGTTCAGTAAAAAAGACAGAGGAGTCCCAGAGCCCTAGAGGTCGACATAGAAGTGTGAGTGATGCTGAATTGCCTGCTGCTATAAGAATATGTTTGACATTTAGTTGGTTTCTAATTAAACAACCCAATATCAAACATATCACATAGAAGCAGGTAGGAAGGCATGGTGGTGCATGCCTTAAATCCTATCTACTTGGAGGGCTGAAGTAGGAGGATCATAAGTTCAAGGCCAATCTTAGCAACTTGG
Organism: Callospermophilus lateralis; assembly: GCF_048772815.1. Taxonomy (NCBI): domain Eukaryota; kingdom Metazoa; phylum Chordata; class Mammalia; order Rodentia; family Sciuridae; genus Callospermophilus; species Callospermophilus lateralis. The sequence goes on from NC_135311.1 coordinate 5,735,465, forward strand.
TGAGACTCTGTCTCAAAATAAAAAGAGGGCTGGGGATGTAATTCAGTGTGCACAAGGCCCCAGGTTCAATCCCCAGGACCACAAACAAACAAACAAACAAAAATGATAAATAAGTATAAAGGGCTGGGGATGTAGCTCAGTAGTAAAGTGCCCCTGATTTCAATCCTTAGTACCAAAAAACAAAACAAGAAAACCCCTAAACAAACAAACAAAAAAACAAAACCCGAAAACAAGCAGGAGAGCTTTGGTGATCACCAGCCTTTCTCCTCACTTCAAAGAAAGGTCAGGGCAGAGACAACTGGATCCAATCACATCTAGATGGCGAGCCATCTTCTGGAAGGGCACTGACCCCTGCTTTGCACCTCCCAGAACAGCCAGCCCTTGCTCATCTGCCCTTCGTGCCCTCCGGGCCACAGCCCCGCTCCCACCAGTGCCTGGCCTTTTCTGGATCACACTGGCCTAAAGCAGGAAGGACTTTAGGCCAGGCAGGACTCCACATCCGGGCACCTATCTCATTCCCCAAAGCTCCCACACGAAGCTTGTCTCCCCTCTATGTCACGGCCCCAGCCTAGAGGATCAGCAATGTCAGCAGCTTCTCATCAGCTTTGCCACCTGCTGTCTTGGATGCCATTCCAGCTGGCTGGAGGCTTTCTGGGGGTGGGGTGGGAGGGCTTGTATGTTCTGCTTTACCTTTCCAACAGAACTCCTAACCTTTCCAGATCTCACCCACGAAGGAAGTTGCTGAGGTCCTCTCAGTAGGCACCATCTTGGTACCTCCTGCTACAGATGAGAAAATATTATAGTCAGAAAACTCCAAAGTGCTGGGCTTCTTCTTTCCTCCATCTTGTCCCTTCTCACCTTTTCCCCCATGACCTCCAGGCATACTCCTTAAAGTCACCCTTGGATGTCCAGAACAGAAGAGTGAGCTGTCTCACCAGCGAGCTCCAGTGGGGATCCAGGAGGGATGGCTTAGATCTCTCCTGCCTGGCAGAATCAAAAGGAAAGCTTTAACTCAAGATTGAGAGAGGGAGCCCAGTGGCCTTCTCTTCTGGGGCTTTTTACCACAAGAACTCCTGAGCTGGCTTCTCCAAGGGTCTTCCCTCCCAGGGTCCGGGCTTCTTCCCTTCTTTCTCTTTTGAAGAGAGTCAGATCTGTTGTATGTCAGGTGGTAAGCAGATGCTTTCTCCACTGTGGCAGAAAGGAGCCTGAGTTATAGCTACCCTGCGGGGTGGGGAGGTTGGGTGGAAGTGGGGGCGGGTGGGAGAAAGGCTCTCTGCTTTAGCCCCCAGGCCTGTTCCATGTGTCCTTGTTCCCATTGCCATTAGTCCCTACACTCCCCTGGCCACACACCAATTCCACAATGACCTTGATCTTGATCGATAGCTTGTCCCAAGCCCCAGTCAATTCCTGTTGTGCAGCTCTTGCCTTCCAGGGAGAGACTAACGATGAGCACACAGGCCCCAGTGGAGGCCCTGGTGGGTGGTCTTACATCTTTGTTCATTTGTGACTTCCAAAGTGTAAGTGTGATTTTCATTTTTCTTGCCCTTCCTCCTTATCCTTAACCCCCTAAGTTCTAGCCCCTTCTCTGAGGAACTTGTTCTCACTGGGAAACCAAAGGCTGGAGGGAGGGAGGCTGGAAAAGAAACTAGCAAGACTTGGAAGGACTTTGGTGTTTGGGGAACTGGGGGAACAGAAGCAGACTGGGAATATTGGCTCTCTTAGAAGGAGACTTTGGATGTCATAACTAGGCAAAAACATCACATGGCCTCTGATAAAATTCCTCTGGTTCTCCTGGAAGTGCTTCCTATGTGGTTACTTCAAACAGGTCTGAGCCCTTCTGGGCCGCAGGATCTGGCCAAGGCATCAACTATAGCGGAAAGAGAGGCTGGATGGGTACCTCCTGTGATGTGATGAGAGCCGACAGGATAGGCTGAGAGGATCGGGGAAGACGGGCTCTGTGGGGGGCCGATCTGCCAATACTGGAGCCAGCCTGGCACTGACAAGCCCTGCGGTAAGAGGCCAAGGTCAGGGATCATGTCAGAGGGGATGGGACGTTCTGTGGGTCCAAACGAACAGAAAAAGAAGCACAGAAAAATAGAAGAGGTGGTGAGGAAGTTGCGTTGAAGTAGGGAAATCTAGGTCATAGAGCAGAAGCAAGAAGGGGGAAAGTCTCATTAGAGGCGGAAAACCTCAGGGTGGGTTACCATTTGTTGGACATTGTGTGTGAATCTCTGCCAAGTGCTTCATTTCATCCCCACAGCAACCCAATGAAGTAGACATTATCTCCATCTTACACATAAGGAGCCGTAACCCAGAAAATCTAAGTGACTTGCATGGGGTCCCACAGCTGGTGACAGAACAAGGATTGGAACCCAGACCCATTCAGTATTACAGCCTGTTCTCTTCATTACAAGCCGCATAACTTGGTGAATAAGAAGCTAAAGGTGTCCTGGGAACTGGGCATGGTGGCACACGCCTATAATCCCAGCAACTCAAGAGGCTGAGGCAGGAGGATGGAGGCCAGCCTCAGTAACTTAACAAGGCACCAGGCAACTTAGCAAGACCCTGTCTTAAAATAAGAATAAACATAAAAAGGGATGGAGATGTGGCTCAGTGCTTAAGTGCCTGGTTCAATCCCCAGAACAAACAAACAACAAAAACAACAACAACAACAACACAAATGAACTGAGAGACAGATAAGAGAGAAGAGGGAAGATGAAAGAAGTAATAAAGGCAAGACAGCAGACCTTTGGGAAATCGAGGGCAGGAAACAGGAGACAGCTTCAGGTTTGTGGTCAACTGCAGGCCTCATGTGCATGGTTTTGACTCCTATTAAATACACCTTGTATCTGTCATTACTGTTCATGCCCCTCACCCCTCGGCACAGCCCGTGAGCTCCACGTTTTGTTTGGCATGAGTGGCTACCGACTAAAGATGGAGGTTTAGGAAGCAGAGGTGATGGGGCTGGAGATGGAAGAATGAGGAGGGCAGAGAGAGGGATGAGCATGGGATGGAAAATGACCGTGAAGTGAACAGGGGGCTGGCCAGAGGCCAACAAACAGGGACCTAGGTAATGGAGAAATCTGAGGGGAAACATGAGGGTACCTACTGTGGGCCAAGCACTAGTGGGCTTGCTCTCACTATTTGATTGATCCTCAATGTGTGCGCATGCCTGTAATCCCAGCAGCTAGGGAGGCTGAGACAGGAGGATAGCAAGTTCAAAGCCAGCCTCAGCAATTTAGTGAGGCCCTAAGTAACTCAGTGAGACCCTGACTCTAAGTAAAATACAAAATAGGGCTGAGGATGTGGCTCAGTGGTCGAGTGCCCCTGAGTTCAATCCCCGGTACCTCTTTCCCAAAAAAAAGAAATCGTGATGATTATTTTTGTCCTATTTTTTTTTTTTTTTTTGGTGTGTGTGTGTGTTGCTCAGGGCCTCACACATGCTAAGCAAGTGTTCTACACTAAGCTACAACCCCAGCCTGTCCTATCCTCATTTTCAGAAGAGGAAATGAGACTCAGGTAAATAACTTACATATGATGATTCACAAATTAAAGAAGCAAATGTGAAACCACACCTGCCTCCCAAACCTGTGTTTTTTCTCTCTTTTTCTCTCTTTTTTAGGGCAGTGGGATTGCACCCAGGACTCTGTACCACTGAGCAACATCCCAGACCTTTTTTTCATTTTGAGACAGGTTCTCCCTATGTTGCCCAGGCTGGCCTCAAATTTGGGTTTCTCCTACCTCAGCCTCCCAAGGCACTGGGATTCCAGGTGTGTGCCACTGTGCCTGTCTTGTGCTTTCCTCATTATCCCTGTTACCTCTCAGCACTTATCAGGAATGTGAAGGGTCAGAAGGAAGAAGATCTAACATCTGGAAGATGAAAAATTGGGGTTCAGTAGGAGATTGAAGGATAGAGTCAGACTTGAGAGAAGAAATGAAGGTTGTGGGTTTTGTAGTGGAGACAGCCACATGGAGTTGAGGGAAGGAAAAGATCATGTGGCCAAGATGAGTGACCAGAGAGTTGCCACTGGCAAAGCAAGAGACTTGGGAAAAGTAAGTTGAGTGACAATTACATCAGGGAACAATAGTGTGTGTCTCTTTGGCTTTGGAAGTCATTTGAATAGAAAGTAGAGCCTTAATAATAAGGTTCTCTGTGTCCTGTGGGTACATTCAGTACTTTTCAGTATTTAAAATGCCTTCCGGATGGACATACTCTTCCTGATCTCTCACAAATCTCCTTATCCTTTATTTTTTCACACCTTCTACATTATCTGCCTTTTACCTGGGGGCATTTGAGTCTGGAATCCTCTCATTCTTGCAGAGGTGGGTATTCAGGCTCAGAGGAAAGAGGCTTCTAAGATTTCACAATAAAGCCAGGCGCAGGGGCGCATGCCTGTAATCCCAGAAGTTTGGGAGGCTAAGGCAGGAGGATTGTGAGTTCAAAGCCAGCCTCAGCAACTCATTGAGGCCCTAAGCAATGCAACAAGACCTTGTGTCTAATAAAATATATGAAAGGGCTTGGGATGTGGCTTGGTGGTTAAGGGGCCTGGTTCAACCTCAAAGGAAAAAAAAAAAAGTTTCATAATAATTAAATGACATAAAACCTCGAATACTGTATCCTAACACTCAAGCACCATAGTGCCTGTAGATTAATAGCCACATTCAAAGCTATTTGTCCCAGTATACAGAAAAGATCTGAGAGGAGGTGTGCAAAGTCCAGGAAATCAAAATTATGGTAGTTAAGAACAAATCAAAGCTGGGCAGAGCGGCATACACCCCAGTAATAATCCCAGCGATTTGGGAGGTTGAAGCAGGATAATTGCAAATTCGAGGCTAGCCTCAGCAATTTAGCAAGACCCTCAGCAACTTAGTGGTGCAGTGGCACACACCTGTAATCCCAGTGGCTCTGGAGGCTCAGTCAAGAGAATCACAAATTCAAAGCCACCCTCAGCAACTTAGTGGGGCCCCAAGCAACTTTGAGACCCTGTCTCAAAGTAAGAAATAAAAGAGGGCTGGGAATGTAGCTCAGTAGTAAAGTGCCCCTGGGTTCAATTTCCAGTACCACAGAAATAGAAAAAAAAAAAAAAAAAAAAAAGATTTGAGGCTGAGAGAATGAGCCCTGTTCAAAAAAGTGTGAACCTTTAAGGGGTAGCTTTTTTTAGAATTTTAACATTTATCTTTTAGTTCTCGGTGGATACAACATCTTTGTTTGTATGTGGTGCTGAGGATCGAACCCGTGCCGCATGCATGCCAGGCGAGCGCGCCACCGCCTGAGCCACATCCCCAGCCCCAAGAGGTAGCTTTATTTGTTAAATCAGAATTTCAACTCCCATTATATACCCGCCACCACCATCAATGCTGCAGATCCCACTCCGACCACAAGGCGTCACTCGTTTTCACCATTTTTAAGAATTTTTTTTAGTTGTAGATGGACACAACATCTTTATTTATTTATTGTTATGTGGTGCTGAGGATGGAACCCAGGGCTTTGCATGCGCCATGCGAGCACTCTGCCGCTGAGCCACAACCCCAGCCCCCTTCATCATTTTTTTAAAAAAATAGATTGTTCCCAGTTGGAAGCAGGGGATTGACAGGGAAGGTGATAAAGATGGGGAAATTGTCCCAGGCTCAGTCTGTTTGGGGAAGGAAGTTCAAGGTAGTAGAGGCTCAAGAAGGCTACGTTAGCAGGTATGGCAAGAAGGGAAGAGCAGTGTTTCGGAGGCTGTCAGAGTCTCTCCACATAAAAAGCTTTGCCCATCTGATTTAGTTCTTGCTGGTACTGCTGATGCTCCTTTTCAAACAGCTGGTGCAGGGCAGCTTGACGGACCTGGCAGGGAGGGCAGAAGAGTGTGGTGTTGGCTCTCTGTTTACCAACCTTCCTCATTCTCTCTTCCTGGTTGTTTTCCCATAACTCCTTTTCTTTTGGACCCGGACTTAGCTATAACTCAAAGCTAGACAGTGCTAGAGAGGCTGAACCAATTTTTTCTTCATGGGTGAAGCCCTATGTCCAGCAAATATTTGCTGAGAACATACCACAAATCAGGAATTCTGCTAGGTTCCCAGGATACAAAGATGGTGACATGACAGCTATTGGGACATGAGGGAGAGAAAGACGTAACAAGAGTAGGTTCCGGGCATTAATGGAGGCAGTTTAGTGTCTCAGTAAGATGAGACAAAGACTATAATGCACTTTGGAAAAACATTTTTTTTTCCAGTACAGAGGGTTGAAACCTGGACCTCATATGTGCTAGGCAAGTGTTCTACCACTGAGTCACATCCTCAGTCCTTTTTATTTTTATTTTGAGACAGGGTCTCACTAAGTTGCCCAGGCTGACTTGAACTTACAATCCTCCTGTCTCACTCTCAAGAATTGTTCTGATTACAGGTATGCAACACCACCCAGGTCACTCTGGGACTTTGAAATGTGTTACCTGCAAGCTGGATGCAAAGAATCACTTATTGAAAAAGAACTTTGGCACTTGGAGTTAAACAGTTGATGTTCTGGTGTAATGAGCTGGGTGAGTAATGACAGAGACTAATATTTTGAAATCCCAGCTGGAAAAGGCACAGTTCTCCTAGAACTCACCATCAGTAGTTGTTTGTTGGCCAGTGCCAATTCCTTTACCATGGCATCCTGCATCCTTAGGATGGTGTATGGGTTTCTCCTCTGGCTCAATGTCATCTGCCATGCACAGTGAATATGTGAAGTTTGCCACCTGCCCAAGGTACAGAGGTGGTGGTTGAATGGGTTAGAATTAGGAAGGGAAGGGTTGGGGATGTAGCTCAGCTGGTAGAGTGCTTGCTTAGTATGCACAAGGCCCTGGGCTCAATACCCAGAACCACTACCACCAAAAAAAAAAAAAAAAAAAAAATGAGTGGAGATTAAAAACCCAATCAGTGAGGCTGCTTCATCACTTAGAACCCTTGTTCCATTGTCAAAAGATTGCATCTGGGCACAGTGGCGCACACCTGTAATCCCAGTGGCTCGGGAGGCTGAGGGAAGAGGACTGCAAGTTCAAAGTCAGCCTCAGCAAAAGTGAGGCACTAAGCAACTCAGTGAGATCCTTTCTGTAAAAAAAAAAAAAAATACAAAATAGGGCTGGGATGTGGCTCAGTGGTCCTGTGCCCTGGTTTTAAACCCTGGTACCACTACCCCTCCCCCAAAGATTGCAAAAATCCTTAAAACTACAATTGATTTAGAACCTGGTACATATTAAGTAATTATGTTATTTAATCATTACAATAACTTTGAGGCACAGGTATTAATTTTTACATGATACAGGCAAAGAAACTGAAAGTTGTGAGTTGCCCAAGGTTACTTAGTGGCAGACCTGGATCTCAGCTCATTGTCCCTAACTCTACTTTTTCTTTTTTCTTTCCATGATACATGGGATTGAACACAGACCTCTTGAATGTCAGGCAAGCACTGTAATACTGAGTCACATTCCCACCTCTTTTTCATTTCATTTCAAGACACTAAGTCACCCAGATTGGCTTCAAACCTTTGATCCTTCTGCCTCAGCCTCCTTTATCAGCTGGGATTACAGGCAAGCACAGCTCCTAGTTTTACTTTGAATAAAATTTTTCTTTAACAATTAAAAAAAGCTTAGCCCTGACCCAGTACTACTCAACAAACTAGAAGTTTCTTATGCATCCTTCCAGGAAATTTTTCTATCAGATACCAGCAGGTATATCTTCCTTTTCTTTTTTCTTTCTCCTCCTCCTTCTTTTTTTTTTAATATTTATTTTTTAGTTTTAGGTGGACACAATATCTTTTATTTTTATGTGGTGCTGAGGATTGAACCCAGTCTCTCGTGCATGCTAGGCGAGCATCCTACCACTGAGCCCCAGCCCCAGTCCCTCTTCCTCCTTACTTACATTGCTGGGGAGCTAAACTAGGACCTCAGGCATTCAAGGCAAGCACTCTAGCACTCAGCTAGACATTATACATTTACATACACAGAGCTTCTTAACAATTTGGACTTCTCATATGAACACAGAGATTTGCTTCCTTCAGTTTAAAGGCTGTGTAGTTTTTTTTTTTTTGTTTTTGTTGTTGTTTCCAGCTTTATTTTTTATAAACAACTCTGTCGTGAACATTCTTGTGTATGTACCTTCTCATTTTTTTTTTTTTTTTTTTTTTGGTACCAGAGATTGAACTCAGGGGCACTCAACCACTGAGCCAGATCCCCAGCCCATTTTTGTATTTTTATAGAGACAGGGTCTCACTGATTTGCTTAGCACCTGTCATTGCTGAAGCTGGCTTTGACTCATGATCCTCCTCTTTCAGCTTCCTGAGCTGCTAGAATTACAGGCCTGTGCCACTGTGCCTGGCTCTACTTTTTATTTTTAAACGGGGTCTAAATTGCTAAATTGCTGAGGCTGGCCTCAAACTTTGATTTTTCCTGCCTTAGCCTCCCCAGCTACTGGGATTACAGGTGTGCACCACCTGAAATTTTTTTTTTTTTTTTGGTACTGGGGATTGAACCCAGTGGCACTTAACCACTGAGCCACATCCCCAGCTCTTTTTTTGTATTTTATTTTAGAGACAGGGTTCTTTCTGAGTTGCTTAGGGCCTCACTAAGTTGCTGAGGCTGTCTTTTGAACTCACGATCTTCCTGCTTCAACCTCCTGAGACACTGGGATTATAGGTGTGTGCCACTGCACCTGGCCAATATTCTTAAAAATAGGCTTCTTCTATCTTATCCCAGACATTTCAATCAAAATCTCCTGGGAGGAAGACCTGGCATCAGAGTTCTTTTTCCTCCTTCTCCCCTTCTTTTCGGTATTAAGGATCAACCCAAAGGCCTCACACATGCTGGGAAAGCACTCTATCACTGAGTTACATCACCAGCCCTTTTTATTTTTTGAGATAGGGTTTTGGTAAATTGCTGAGGCTGGCCTAGAACTTGATACTCCTGCCTCAGACTCCTGGTAGCTGAGATTACATGCAGGTGCCACCAGGCCTAGGCTTTTTCTTTTTTTTCTTCTTTAGGGGATAGGTTCTAGGAATTGAACTCAGGGGCACTTGACCACTGAGCCACATCCCCAGCCCTATTTTGTATTTTATTTACAGACATGATTTCATTGAGTTGCTTAGCGCCTTGCTTTTGCTGAGGCTGGCTTTGAACTTGTGATCCTCCTGCTTCAGCTCCTGAGCTGTTTTCTTTTAATGAGCCCTCAACGAGACAGAGTTTCGGTGTGGCTTAGCGACAGGAGTGTAGAAAGGTCAAGCTGAAGGGTAAGGGTAAGAGAAGCAGAGATTACCTGTTGACCATCTTCTTAAATTCTAGGGCCCTTTGAAAGTTCTGCAAGAAAAGGGAAATTCTGTTGATCTGCCTTTAATCTCCAGAACCTCACTAACGGCAAGTATCCTTTTCTTGTACAAGATTCATATTTTTGAGATAGGTAGTAGTCAATTTCCTAGGGGAGGTGGGAAGAAAGTTCTACACTTTTCAGAATAAAAAAAAAACATGCAAGAGTTGATATTTGGCCCCCTATCTCCTCAGTATTGGGGTTTGAACCCCGAAGCACTGAGTTACATCCCTGGGCTTCTTAATTTTTTGATAAGTTACTGAGACTGGCCTTGAACTTGTGGTTCTCCTGCCTTGCCTCCTGGGTTACAGGTGTGTACTACTGCACTTGGCACATTGAATACCTATTAGATGCTAGGCATAGTATCCCACTCCTGTTACTAACTATATCCTAGTCTTAAATCAAGCGCTTTCCCCAATAAATAGCCTACTTCTAAGAAAACTGATCAGAAAAACCTCCTCAAGGGAAACTCCTTCAACCCAGTCCCTCCTTCCAATTCTGCATACCTCTTCTACTTTTGTTATCTTTTCCGCAGACATGTCTACAGACTTGCTTGCTTAAGTCTGAGGAGACTGAGCAGGCTCTCCTTTCTGTTTAGTTCAGTCACCAAGGTTGCAGTAGTCATAGCAACATTTAGGCCTCCAACAATGACCCTGGGCCTAGGAGTTGATTGGTCACCTGGCCTGTTGCCCTGGAGACCTGAAGGGATTCCTGGTTCTCCAGCCTTCTATTAGTGACACAGGCAAATCTGTGAGCAAGGGCCACCATCCCTATTTCAGGATTTCTCTGTTGATGTCCCTAAGAGTATCCGACCAATTCTCTGGAGGCAAAACCTCATGCCCCATAGCCTGTTAGCAAAGTACAGAAAACATACTGTATACCCATTTTACCAAAAGACAACAATAAAGAAATGAGTCATGTGTTCTGTTTTTTAATGGTTCATTTTATTAAATAACTAATCCATAAAACCATACCAATACACTGCCTTATTAGGGGAAACCATTCCTCCATATCATCTTGTATCTCGGCATAGATTATTCCAGGTGTCAGAACATTCCCTCTTGTTCATTTATTTATAAAGAGGGTTGAATGAAGGTGGAAAGGCAGATCAGTGCACACGAGGAAAGTTGTGTTAATGTTTCAACACATCCTGGTTTAAATGGAGTGCCAGGGTAAGTTGTTACACATACCACCCACTTCCTCACCCCACCCCTGATCCTGCCCACCTCTTCCACCAAACAACTCCAAGACATCCTAAAACCAAGCAGTTCCCACTCAATTGAGAACAATGGGACAGACATGGAAGATACCTTACTTTTCACCTTTGGGATTAAACAGGTGGACTATGGCCAAAACAAGTGAAGATTTTTAAGAAAACTTGTGACAGAAATAAGAATGACATCTGAATTCAAACACAGAAGGAAAAAAAAAATTCTACTAATGGGAAAATAAAATCCTATCTGATATTCTGAAAATGCCTGTAAGAAAAAATTGGGGAATGACCTTTCAGACACAAGCTCTAAGAACCCTGGACACAGCAGGAGCTTTAGCTAAAACAGCCTGGGCCTGCTGAGCCAGATTTCCTGAGGGCTGCCCAGTAGACACCACAGATGTCTGGCTCAGTCTGCAGCGAGAGTCCTTCAGCTCCATCACAGAGTGCTCTCCAATGTATTATAGTTATCCTTAAAGCTCTTCAATTCGAGGAAATGCTTGGCACGTTTACTCTTCTGACTGGAGGGAAGGTATGTCACCTGGATAGTAGTTGGGGAGACTTCAGGGGACTGAGTTAGGTCTTTGGCTGCTGACTGGTGCTGTCGCTGAGAGCTCCCAACTCGTGCTTTGACCCTAAAGAATACAAAGAGGGGAGGTTATGGACAGAATGAGGACTAGCAGAAGAATACAATTCAGGTCCTTTCCTTTCCCATAAATATAGCCACAAATGATCTCTGACCTATCTTATAAATTAGTTACTAAAAGCCTATCTGAGAGCTTAGAAATAAAGAAACCAGTAAGATGTGGTAGTTCACACCTGTAGTTACATTCAGGAGGCTAACGCAGGAGGATCACAAGTGGGGTCAACCTTGGCAACTTAGCAAGACTCTGTCTCAAAATAAAAAAATTTCAAAAAGGGCTGGGGATGTAGCATAGCAGTAGAGTACCCATGAGTTTAATCTTCAGTGTCATTAAAAAACGAAGAAGGTAAGAAGTAGCAAAGAAACCAATTTCCCACTGAGTCCTTGTCTCTGGCTCATTTTTTTTTCTTCCTGACACCATATTTAAAGAAAACTAAAAAAAAAAAAAAAAGTCCTTTTTTTTTTTTTTTTTGTAGTTGTAGATGGACAGCATGCCTTTATTTTACTTGTTTATTTTTATGTGGTGCTGAGGATCGAACCCAGTGCCTCACACATGCTAGGCAAGCTCTCTGCCTGGGGGCCTCAGCCCTAAAGAAAAACTTTTAATTTTACTTATTTCACCTAATGTGTATATGTAGTGAACATATTCCTAATCTAAAGAAAGTCCCCTGGGGCTGGGGATGTGGCTCAAGCGGTAGCGCGCTCGCCTGGCATGCGTGCGGCCCGGGTTCGATCCTCAACACCACATACAGACAAAGATGTTGTGTACGCCGAGACTAAAAAATAAATATTTAAAAAAAAAAAAAAAAGAAAGTCCCCTGAAAGCTAAATATCTAAAAATAAGAACAGAAGCAGCTAATGAGTACTTGACATGTTAGTATATTACACTTGGTGGTTTACATCTAATTTACTAACATCACTCTCTATATTTTTGTATTGCCTAGTTGTGCAGGTTAAGAAATGGAGGGTCCAATAATTAACCTGTATGAGGTCACAAAGCTATTAAGTGACAGACTGGGTATTTGAACCTAAGGTTGTCAGACTGCAAAGCCTATATTCTTTTTACTATACCCACTGAAGCTTTCTAGAAGCCAAAAGAAAAAATTTTTAAAAAACTGTAATAATATACGCATAAAACTTATCATTTAACCATTTGAAAACATACTTCAGTAGCTTCAAGTACATTCACAATATTGCACGACTAACCTCCAATTAACACTTTTCATCTTGCAAGTCTATGCTCATTAAACTAGTTTTCTTTTCCCCTTTCCCCAATGCCTGGCAATCATCATTCTACTTTCTGTCTCTGAATTTGACTTCCTAGGAATCCTATACAAGTGGAATTTGTATTTATCTTTCAGAAGATTTTAAAACAGATTTCCTGCCTAACTCCAAACATTTTTTTCCAGCTTGTTGCTGCCTTTTTTTTGGAACCCAGGGGTGCTTAACCACTGAGCTACATCCCCAGCCCTTTTAAAATTTTACTTAGAGTCAGGGTCTCACTAAGTTGCTTAGGGCATCACTACGTTGCTGAGGCTGGCTTTGAACTTGCAATCTTCCTGCCTCAGCCTCCAGCTGCTGGGATTACAGGCATGCACCACCACACCTGGTGGTGATCATTTTCATTACTGCTCTAATCAAAAGTTTTCACCGGCACCTTCTGTCTTTGAGAACAAGGTAGTTCAGGCTAGGTGTGGTAGCACATGCTTCTAACCCCAGCTACTCAGAAGGCTGAGGTAGAAGGATCCCAAGTTTGAGGACCGCTGGGCAACTTGGTGAGGACCTTTCCCAAAATAAAAACAGGGGTATAGCTCAGTGGTAGAGCACCCCTGGGTTCAACTCCTAGTACCAAAAAGAAAATAAAAACAAAAAAATCCCAGCATAGCTCATTTTTAGAACGGAGAGAAGACAGAATAGACATACTCCTTATGTCTTGAGAAAGTCATGCCAAACACAACAGAAAACAGATGTATTCTTTTCATGGATGGTAACTAGTTTTTAATTCTAAATTGGCCTTCTTTTTTTTCACCAAACACTTTAAGATATGCATAAACAACATAATGAAACTATGTTGAGTACATATTTAAAACATTCTCAAACAGAAGTCATGACTCCTCTTCCTTCTCTTAGGTAATACCTTCGTATCTTAGGATATTACTACCAAGTATAATATCCTGTTAACATCCTAACACGTTAATGAAAGTCATGATTCCCAAACAGAAGTCATGACCCTCGCCAGGGGCAGTGGTGCGTGCCTGTAATCCCAGTGGCTTCAGAGGTAGAGGCAGGATTCCAAGTTCAAAGTCAGTCTTAGCCACTTAGCTAGGCCCTAAGTGAGACCCTGTCTTAAAATAAAAAAAAAAAAAAAGGGATGGGAATGTGATTCAGTGGTTAATCACCCCTGAAGTTCAATCCCCGGTACCAAAACAACAACAACAATAACAAAACGAATAAGTAAACAAACAAAAACCCCAAAACTGACTCTCTAGTGGTGACCTTTGTTTCAGATAAGGTTATAATGCTTTAAGTAGTAATAAAAATAGGTGGCATTTAATGCTTTATTAGGTTCTGCCAATTTCGACATTTAATTGGGCTGGAAAAAAAAGAAAAAGATGCACATAAAGTAAAAAAATTCTCTTATTACTTATATGGTAGCATCTTCTTTCTAATTTGGCAAGAGGCAATTCTAATAGTCTTATGGTATCATGGATATTCATTCATACTGCTTTATGAAAGCTACTGCATAAATATTAGGAACAGTCCAGTACTTCTAATACTTCTCATATTCTCTAAGCAGCTCCCTTTGACATGTTCCCCTCCAAACTCACACAGTGGCCAGCTCACTCAGGGCCTCTTGATAGCGCAGGTACTCACTCTGGCCAAACACCTTAGAAAAGAGAAAAGATGAGGATTCTCTTAGTCTGGCATATCCCTTTAGATACTTGAAGGAAAAACTGGCCATTCAGCTCACCCCTGTCCCGTAGCGGGCTGTCTCGTAGCCATCCAGCAGGGTATCGATAAGGGCCTTCCGCACACCCTTGAAAGGAGTACTAGTGTTTCGAAGATCTAGCAAGTAGGAGCGGAAATTCTTGCCCATTAAGGAACAGGGGTGCCTGCCTTCAGCATGAAATGGGATCTCTGAGGAGATAAAGGGACAATATCTAGTTATTTTCCCAAGTTAGAAATAGGTCTAATGAAATAAGTGATATGAGCTGGATGTAAATCCCATCTTTTTTTAAAAAAAGATAGAATATTAAAAAAAAAATAGACAAATCTGTCTCAAAATAAAAAATACAAAGGGCTGGGGATATAGCTCAGTGGTAAAGCACCTCTGGATTCAATCCTTAAAAAATTTACCTATATTAAAAGTGTGTGTGTGTGTATATATATATATATATGTGAATTTGACATATAAATGTGCATATATATATATATATACACATACATACATATGTACATATGTGTATATGTGTATATATATATATATATATAAGCTATTTTCGTTAGAGATAGAAGCATATATGACAAGTGGTCATAGAATGGGAAAAAATATTCAAGAATCATTCGCCTTGGGTTTACTGGAAAAACAAATTATCATCTTCCAGTTCAGGAAACTAAAGGTCTCAAGAATCTTAAAAAAGGGTTGGGGATGTGGCTCAAGCCGTAGCTCGCTCGCCTGGCATGCGTGCGCCCGGGTTCGATCCTCAGCACCACATACAAAGATGTTGTGTACGCTGAGACTAAAAAATAAATATTAAAAAAAAAATTCTCTCTCCCTCCCTCTCTCTCTCTCTTTCATTTAAAAAAAAAAAAAGAAACTGATACAGCTAATTTATAAAAAAAAAAAAAGAATCTTAAAAAAGACAAACAAAAAACCCTAGTCTTTTAGGAGAAGAACTAACCTGCCTACATAATTTCCTTATGTAAAAGATTAAGTGGTATTTTCCAAACTCCAGGAAATTCCCACTAGTCGAGATATAAAAAAAGGACAAATCCTAACATATAAAATGGGTTTATTACTCTGTTCCCTAGATGGCTTTTAAGGCTCTAGAATGGAGTCTGATAGCTAGTGTCCTTACCAGAAGCACGGATAGCATCCAGAGCTTTCATCCTATACAGATAGTTGTAGCAACCTGTTGAAATAAAGAGTAGTCTCAGACATAATTCTCAAACTCCAGTAAACTAATAAACTGTCTTTCTGCATCTGACACATAGCCAACAACTGGAATAACTGAGGTTTTGTTAGCAGCTATTTACAACAAGTGTAAAGGAATTCTGAACTTGTGGGACTCCTCACTGAAGTGCTCTCCAAGAGCTTGCAACATACTTTGACTTCCCTGAGTTTCCAGTTGTAGCAGTCTTGCATCGTCATCTGCAAGGAGCTGAGGTTCATACTTGATATCCTGAACCCTGGATAGTCGAATATCAATCTCCTCTTTCAAGTCCTGAATGTGTAGAGAAGAGAATACAGAATCACTTAACTTGTACTCTGATTCCCACTAATCTGGAAAAGGGTCAGAGCCTGTGAGCAACTAAGATGAAGTAGTGGAAGTGCTCAGGTAGTTACTGAAATTGCCAGATAAGATGTAAGATTTTGGGAAAGAATGGGGTTCTCTAATAACCTCTCCAAACTGTACATATCTAAGCTAGATATTTTAATTTGCCAGAATTTCTTCACGCTCTACAGCATTATTCCAGATTTTACACTGGTCTAAGAATCTTGGTAGGTATTATAAAGACCTTCCTAAATTGGGACAAAGTGGACAACTGGAAGTCATAATCTATTCTAGAAATCCAAGGAGAAGACCTGCATATAATCTGTAAACATCTAGGGACTGTCCAACCTGGTGGACCACAGGACTTCTAGAAATCCACGTTAAAACAAAAACATTTTTTTAAAAAATAAATGTTCATTTTTGCCACACAGGGGATTGAACCTGGCTCTCCACAAAGCTACACTCCCAATCCTTTTTATTTTTGAGATAGGGTCTAAGTTGCTCAGGCTGGCTTTGTATTACTAATCCTCTCTCTCAGCTTCCCGAATAGCTGGTATTACAGGTGTGTGCCACTATACCCAGTTTAATTGCTAAAATTGGTAATTCATACCAGGCACAGTGGCACACACCTGTAACCCCTGTTATTTGGGAGGCTCAGGCAGGAGGATTTCAAGATCAAGCCTGAGCAATTTAGTGAGACACTGCCTCAAAAACAAAATGAAAAGGGCCGGGAGTGTAGCTTAGTGGTAGAGCACCATTCTAGTATGTGGGAGGCTTTGGGTTCAATTCCCAGTACTGGAGGAAAAAAATTGATAATTAACATCCATGCTACAAAAATTTAAAAGGTACTATTATTGTGCTGCCCTTTCAAGATAGAAGCAAGCACTATCATCAGTTCCACATCCATCTCACTTAAGAGGGTTGCCAAACCCCTGAGGAAATAATTTTTTTTTTTTTTTTGTTGGTGCTGGGGGATTGAACCCAGGGCCTTGTGCATTTGAGGCAAGCACTCTACTGAATGAAATTTATCTGCAGCCCCCTTGTTTTCCTTTTGTAGTGGGAACTGGACTCAGTGGTGCATTATCATTGAGCCACAATGCCAACTCTTTTTTTTTTTTGGAGACATTGCCTTGCTAAATTGCTGAGGCTGGCCCCAAATTTGGAATCCATCCCTCTGCCTTAGCCTCCCAAATCACTGGGATTACAGGTATATGCCATGGTATAATTTCTATTGTAACGCCACCCCCCACCCTACATACTGGCTGGGATTGAACCCTGAAACTCATTCATATGCTAGGAAGTGCTCTATCACAAGCTACTTCCCTGGCCCTTTGTTGTTTAACTCTACCAGAAACTTCCATTGTGAACTATTATCACAGACCACAGGTAACATATGCACGTTTTAAGTAATTATAAAGACCAAGATGAACACCTATATCCAATATTCGCTTTATGAAATGGAAATCAATGACTTTGAAGTCCTATATACTCATTCCTAATTGCCACCACCACAAACCTTCATTTACCAGTAATCCTCTCACTCTTCATATTGTTTTATCATGTATTATCCTAAATAAGATGCTTAACTTTGTCTAGTTTTGAGATTTATACAAATGGAAAAATACTTTTTGAATTCCTCAGCAAACTGTTTTCTTTTGCAGTGCCAGGGATTGAACCCAGGGCCTTGCAAATGTGAGGTAAGTGCTTTAACACTGAGCTATATCTCCAGCCCTACAAGTTTAAAATGAACTTTACTGAGGTTGAATTTGTATAAAAAATAAAGAAAATTCACTTAAGTGTATAAGACAAATGAATTTGGATAACTTATTAGTGATGGTATGGGGAATTGAACCCAGAGGTGGTTTACCACTGAGCTCCATTTTTAAGTATTTTATTTTGAGACAAGGTCTTGCTAAATTGCAAGTCACTGGGATTATAGGCATGCCCCACCAGCCTGGCTTGGATGGATGAATTTTAACAATATAACCATTTACTGGCATCTCAATCAACATTTCCTTATCCCAAAATGTTCTCTACAGTCACCCTCTCTTCCTTAGTTTGCTACAGGCAATGTGATGTGTTCTTTATAGTTCTTTATGGTCATTCTAGAATTTCATATAAATGGAATCATATGATACATATTATCTTGTGAATGGCTGTTTTTTTTTTTTTTTAAAGTCTTGTAGTTGTAGATGGACAGAATGCCTTTAATTTTTTTTTTTTTTAATGTGGTGCTGAGGATCAAACCCAGTGCCTCAGCATGATAGGCAAGCGCTCTACCACTGAGCCCCAGCCCATCTATGGCTTCTGAGTTGGCAGATTTTTTTGTGTGCATAGTACTGGGAATTGAACCCAAGGGTGCTCCTTCCACTGAATGACATCCCCAGTCCTTTTTTGAGACAGTCTTGTGCCAAGTTGCCTAGGCTGACTATAAACTTGTGATCTTCCTACCTCAGCCTCTGAAGTACCTGGGATAATAGATATACATCACTGTGCCAGGCTCTTGGCATGGTTTTTAGATTCACTGTTTGCAACTTTTTTTTTCTTTAAAGGAGACGTTTATTCTTTCAACTTTTTTCATTAAGAATATTCTGAAGATTCTTTGTGTTCACATATTTTAGTTTATTTTTAATTTTTAAATCATTCTAGAATATGAACTGGTATCACTAACTTTAACCTGGACTTCTGCTAC
The DNA here is from genome assembly GCF_048772815.1 of Callospermophilus lateralis. NCBI lineage: Eukaryota > Metazoa > Chordata > Mammalia > Rodentia > Sciuridae > Callospermophilus > Callospermophilus lateralis. The sequence continues at coordinate 5,753,821 of NC_135311.1, forward strand.
CATGAACATTTTCATACATGACTTCTAATACTAACTTTAACCTGGACTTTTATATTGTTTAAATATTATGAACATAGGAAAGGCAGCAGAATACAACAGACACTAGTATGGCAATATGTAAATCAGTGGATGTGTAACCGATGTGATTCTGCAATCTGTATACGGGGTAAAAATGGGAGTTCATAACCCACTTGAATCAAAATGTGAAATATGATATATATCAAGAACTATGTAATGTTTTGAACAACCAACAATAAAAATTATAAAAAATAAATAAATAAATATTACGAACAATGCTACCACGAACATTTTCATACATGACTTCTAGTACTATGAGCACAAATTAATTTCCTTATGATATGGAACTGCTGGGCCATAGATTAGCTAGGTACATGTTCAATCTTAGTTGATAATGCCCAATTATTTTCTAAAGTGGTTTTAATAATTTATACTTCTACCAGTAATGGATGAGAATTTAGATAAATTTTGTAAAGCAAACGGAATCTCCCCCTACCCCCAATACTGGGGGTAGAACCCAGAGGTGCTTTAACACAGAGCTATAACTCCCCAATTCCTCCCCACTTTTTTTTTTTGATGGGGAGAGTGGATACCAGGGATTGAACTCAGAGGAACTTGACCACTAAGCCACACCCCCAGCCCTATTTTGTATTTTTAAAAAATTTTTTAGTTTTAGGTGAACACAATATCTTTATTTTTATGTGGTGTTGAGGATCAAACCCAGTGCCTCATGCATGCTAGGTGAGCACTGAGCCACAAACCCAGCCCCTATTCTGTTTTTTATTTAGAGACAAGGTCTTGGGCTGGGGATGTGGCTCAAGCGGTAGCGTGCTCGCCTGGCGTGTGTGCGGCCCGGGTTCTATCCTCAGCACCACATACAAAGATGTTGTGTCTGCCAAAAACCATAAAATAAATATTAAAACTTTTCCTCTCTTTCTCTGTCTCTCTCACTCTCTCTTTTAAAAAAAAAAAAAAATAGAGACAAGGTCTCACTGAGTTGCTTAGGACCTTGCTAGGTTGCTGAGGCTGGCTTCGAACTTGAAATCCTCCTGTCTCAGCCTCCAGGAGCTGCTGGGATTATAGGCGTGTGCCACTGTGCCCAGCTCCACCTTTTTTGGAGACAGGATCTTGCAAAACTGCCCAAGTTGATCTCAAACTTGCAATCCTCCTACTGCAGCCTCCATAGTTGGGGGAATTACAGGAATGTGCCACTGTGGTCAAATAAGCAATCTTGATTTCATATAGTCTCAGGGCTCCTAAACAGCCAAAGTTTTGATTGGCTAATGATATGTTAGATACCAACCCATGAAAGGCAAGTGGAAATTACACTGTTCAAAGTTTCAGGCAAGGACAGTTTTCTTGAGTCTTTCCAGGTAATATGTCAGAAAGAAACAAGGCTTGGCGCTGTGGTGCACCCCTATAATTCCAGTGGCTTGGGAGGCTGAGGTAGGAGGATAGCAAGTTCAAAGCCAGCCTCAGCAACTTAGTGTGGCCCTAAGTAACTTAGAGACTCTGTCTCAAAATTAAAAAAAAAAAGGGGGGGGGGGCGGTGATGAGAACATGGCTCAGTGGTCAAGTGTCCCTTGGTTCAATACCCAGTAACAAAAAGAGAGGAACAAGTACAAGAGGATTAATAATACTGGTCAATCAAAGAACTGCTCTAGGAGTTGAGAGAATTGTGTACTAGCTTTGGCTCTCCCATTGACTTATTGTTCACTCAATAATGAATTACTGAGTATTTACTATGTGTTGGCCTTGGTTTTACTTTGATGGAAAAAAAAAAATGGCCCGGTGCCTGCACTTTTTTTTTTTTTTTTTTTTTGCAGGGCCACAAACTGAAGGCAGGGGCTTGCATATACTAGAACCACTGAGCTACACTCCAAACCTAAGTGCTTGCCCTCTTGAAGCTTAAGATCTCAGAAGAAAAAAAATTTTTTTCTTATTTGGTATCAGGGATTGAATTCAGGGACTGAACAAATAGTCACATCTCCAGACCTTTTTATTTTGAGACAGGGTCTTACTAAGTTGCTTAGGGCCTCGATAAATTGGTGAGGCTGAACTCAGAATCCTCTTGTCTCAGCCTCCCAAATTATTGGGATTACATGTGTGTGGCACCATGGGCCAGTTGAGAGGAATGTTTTGGACAAAGAGACTAACATAAAAGAAAAATTGTGGCAAACGCTATGAAGAAAATATCAGGGTAATAATGGAAAATTGAGACCTATTTTATTTCGTTTTTAAAATATTTTTTGTAGTTTTAGATGGACAGAATGCGTTTATTTTGTTTATTTTTATGTGGTGCTGAGGATGGAATCCAGTTGCCTCAAGCATGCTAGGCAAGCGCTCTGTCACTGAGCTACAGTCCAGCTCAAAGAGACCTATTTTAAAATCCACAGTAAGCATTCTTCTTTCATGGAAGTAACATTTAAGCTAAGATCTAAAGAATGAATGATCTAGTCAAGTGAAGACCATTCCAGGTCACAGTAACAGTATGTGCAAAGGTGTGCGATCAACTAGTAGAACTAGATTTCAGAGACTGGGAGAGGCGCCAAACAAAAGGAAGTTGGTAAGGGCAGCAGGTACATTTAAGTGAAAGATTAAAGAAGCAGATAGGGTTGGCAGTGGGGTATCAAGAGTTATGATTTAGATATGCTGGGTTTGAGATATCTATTAGAAATCAAAGTGGATGCTGGGTGTTTGATGCATGCCTGTAATCCCAGTGGCTGGGGAGGCTGAGGCAGGATGGCATGTTCAAAGCCAGCTTCAGAAATTTAGTAAGACCCTAAGCAATTCAGTGAGATAGTGTTTCAAAACAAAAAATAAAAAGAGGTGGGGATGTGGCTCAGTGGTAAGTGCCCCTGGGTTCAATCCCTGGTACCCCCAAACAAATAATGTTGAAATGTGAAGTAGGCAGTTGAGATACATAGTATGGGATGCTGGAAAGAGGCAAAATTTAAAAGGAAGGCATTATCTAAGAAGAAAACATAAACAAAGGTAATAAATCACTAGGTTATTCACTTTCTGTATGTTATCCCCTAAGTTGTTTCTTTTCCTTAGGCTTATCTGTAACACAAATGGTGGAACAAGATACTTAATGGGACTCTTAAATAAGCCTTAAGTTCTGCAAAGACAACCTTTCATTGTTCTACTGCTAATTGTAACCATTCTTAAATCCATCCTAAAACAAAGCAAACAAAAAACATTGATTAAGATGAATGGGGAAACATTTTACAGCAGTCAGCAAAAACTTAAGTTCTTGGTAAAGTTACATACTGTACCAGAGCAGTGGGCAGGTAAGCCAAATTCCAAGACTGTTACTGCTCAATTCACTAAGGTTAACTATAAAGGTAAATAGAGAAAGAAACGTGAATTTAAGTAATCTCTAAAAGGCACAGAAAATCTCATTCTTGTTCCTATAACGCAACTGAAGAATGCTGGTTTTGTGTCCTAAGGACCTACCTTGGGGGCATTGTGTCCCACAGGGACATGGGGTCCCCTTCTAGATTTCATTGCAAAGCGCATGATTTGCCTCTTCACAAAAATAAACAGTAGTACAAATACCTGTCCAAAAAAGATACGATAAGAATCTTTAATAAAGACAACAAAAGGCATGCCTTCATTTAAAGTCTCCAGATTGCGGCTCTCAGAAATGGAGGCTTCAAGATAAAACTTGGGGGAAAGCGAGGACGTCGACGATGAAGGTGGATCTAGGGAAGCCAATAGTGGGGAGGCTTGGGGTCTGTGCCCTAGAGCTTAGGGGGAGGGTTCTCAGTCAGGGGCGGGTCGGTCTGGGTCTGTGACTTAAGCTCCCAGGTACTCCTGGGATCGAAGTCAAAAGCGCAGAAAAGGCCCAGGTGAGTGGGTGGAGAATGAAGACAGGGATCGGCTCAAGAGGAGGGTCTCCACTGGGTGAGACGCTACAGCAGGAATAGGGTGGGGGAAGATCCTCACCAGGCTCCCGTAGGCCATCACCAGCACGACATTCACCCCGGACAGCCAGTTACTGCTGGACGCCATGGCCTCCCTCCCCGCGCAGAAGTGCTCGGGTTTTCCCGCTGCCCTGCCTCGTTAGCCCAGGCTCCGCCGAAGCAACGGCGCCTGGGTTCCCTGGAGCTCCCCGGCCATTTCCTTACGGGGGAAGACCGAGCCAGACCCGGCCTGAAAACATGGCGGATGGGGGGGCTAGGAAAGGAGGACGACGCCTTCCCGCTTCCCCCCCGACACGTGACTCAGGCAGGCAGTGGCACCTGGGAGCTGCGAGTGCGGAGACGCGGAACTACGCCAGTAAGAGGAAGCGGAGGCCATCCGTGCGTCACGTGGTAGAGGCGGGGCCGCCGCGCAGGGGGCGGGTCGGGCGCACGGAGCCCGAGTTCGGTGTTTCGTGGCGTGGTGGCACGCGCACGCTGGCGTGCGCGTCCCTTTTCACGTCACGTGCTGGGGGGACGCAGGAAGGCAAGTGGGAGGGGGAAGGCGCGAGCGCGAGAGGGAAAAGGAGGGAGGGGGGTGGGGAGGAGGGAATCTTATATCACGTGACAGGGGCGGCGCGGCCCGGGGTGTCAGTGTGGAGGAGACTGAGGTAAAGTTGGGAGCGCAGCGGCGTTGGTGGCGGCGGCGGCGGCAGCGGCAGCGCGGCGGGGCCGGGTATTGTCCGCGGCCCCTTTAAATCCGCGATCCCCCTTTTACCCTCCCTTCTTTCTCTCCTACCCCCGCCGTATCCCCCCTCCGGTAGGCCCCCCCGCGCCGTGCGCTCCCCCTCTGTACACCCCCTTCTGGTCTCGGGAGCCCTGGCGCCCCCCCACACCTCGAGTCGGGCGCCGGAGGTTTTGTTTATGGTTGGGTTCGCGGCCTAGTGGGCCGCGCCGGAGCCGGGGCCTCGATTTGGGAGCGTGGCCGGGGCGGGGCTTGGGGCAGCCGGACGGGGGGGCCATGCGGCTAGAGCCTGAAGGGGGAGAACGAGAAAGAGCGCGAGCGAACTAGGCCTGGGCCCAGCCTGAGGTAGGGCTGTCTCCCAGGGCCGGTGCCTGTGAAGGAGAGGGCCGCCTCCCTTTCCAGCCCTCTGCGGGCCTCTGATCCGGATCCGGCCTGGTTGGGGGTGGCGGGGGGAGGGCGATGGGGTGGAGCTGCCCCAACTCCCCCATGTGGCCCTCAGTTTGGAGTGCGGAGGATTAATTTGTTCCGGGTGGGAGGTAGGGAGGCGATTGGCCCCGTGGGCTCCTGATGTGGCGCTGAGGGGGGTGAGCCTCGCATCCTCCGCGCGTGGGCTTGCGTCCCCTCTCCGTTTCCAGCCTCTTTGTCAGCTCCACTTATTACTCTTCCTTCTTTCTTACCGACCCGGCTGTGGGAATATATTTTTGCAGCTGTCTTTAGCTTCCTGTTGTCTATACTGTGGTTTTGGGTACCCCAAACAATTATGTTATTTGGGAAGCTGGACATGTAGGCCCCCATGGGGTGTATTACGCCTAAGGGACGTCACTGGGTCGCTGGGGTATTTGTTCACTCTTCATAATGGCACAGATTCCAGACTTCTTCAGACCCTTCACCTTGTGGACAGCCCCTAAATTGCTTTTCAAACTGATGTCACAAACAGGAGACTGCTCCTTTTTCGGGATTCTTGAAATGTAGCCACCTCTGTTGTAGGATGTTGTGGAAAGGAAAACACCACAGTAACGGCGTTTTTGTTGTTATTAACGTTTTTGCCTTTGACTCATCGTGATTAGTAAATGGAGCGATCTCCCCCCCCATCCATCTTCCGCCCCCCCATATCCTGCTTTAGGAATATCTGATGTGAATTGCTGGGAGGTGATAGTGTTCTGTGACAACCGGCATTACTAGATAATTAAAACATTTTGGCTCTATTATCAGTTGACAAAACTGCTTTGAGATCCTACACCGTTGCCTTTAAAGATTAGAAGATCCCCATGATTGTTTCTGTTGTGAATGGGAAGTACTGCTGGCATGTAAACTATTGATAAAAGGCCTAAAAATGTACTGTTTTGTTTTTTTATTTTTTAAACCCCTTCTTGTGAAGTGTGTCTTTAACTGAGCATTACTCACTAGATTCAAGGTGGTGGGAAAGGGGACGCAGAGGTCATTTCAAAAAGGCAACTAGGGAAATTAGTTGTGCTGGTAAAGGTATCAAGCCTTCCCCATCACAGTCCATCTTCAGGATTTCTGAATTGGTTCTCAAATTAGATTGTAAGCTCCCTGAGGGCAGCAAAAAGTCATAATGTTTTGTATTTTCTGAAGTATTGGACACATAGTAGACACTCAATAAATACTTGTTATTTATTTTTTTCAGTAAAATTTCTCTGGCTATTTTTTTAAGTAGCTGGTTTCCAAAATAGAGAGTCAAGGGCACTCCTTGTTGACTTGTATTTGCTCCTGCACTATTCCCTTGGTTCCAGTACTTCTCCCCCTGGTTCCCTTAATTTTTATTTTCTAAGAAAGAGTAACAAGATTCCACACCTCCACTGTGATAACTCTGGTTATTTGTGCCTAATTTTTATTTTCCAGGAAAGTAACAAGATTCCTCACCCCCACTACTATAACTCTGGGTATTTGTCTCCACTTACTACTAAAAATTCTATTAATTCTTTGTCCTTAAGTGATCCATCCCAGATCATTTACTTGTGACCTGTTGCTTGGTGTTATTACTATGTAGGTGGTAAAATTCTGTTAGTCACACATTTCAAAGCACTTGTAAGAGTGAAGTGGAAGTTAGTAGTAAGAGTGAACAGGAGGATTTTTCTCTTTCCTGATTAATTATATGACGTTCAAGATCACTTTCTAATACATTTACACCTGACTGGAAAGGTATGTGTGGTGGTCTATACAGTTAGTCCATTAGCTTATATTTGCAAATAAACTCATTCTCCCAAATTGATATATGTGAAGTTGAAAGTAGTTAGTATTTGAAAGTTACAGTGGTGGGTTGGAAATGACTACTCTGATTTAGAAACTTCATCATAGAGCCAATTTAAAGTTAAACATAATTGTTTTCCTCTATAGTTTTTTTTTTTTTTTTCTTCCCCTCTTGATAAGGACCCAGGTTTCTTGGTTAAACAACACTTTTCTTTTTTTGTTAATTAAGTGTTGAAACTTGACTATAATGTCAGCCTGGGGAAATGGACTACTGTGTTGCATAATAATAAAATAAAGTAAAATTCTATACTAGCTTGAAATATTTACAGGCTTGTGTGCACATGTATGCAGGGACGGGGTTAATGATTAAAAATTAGCTATGAAGCTGTCTTTAAAATATATTTCTTGGTGATAGGGAATGTAGACCGCATCAAAAACCAAAGACCTATGTAACCTATTGATACAAAACTTGGTGAAGCTTGGTGCAGTGATGCATGTCTGTAATCCCAGCAGCTCAGGAGGCTGAGGCAGGAGGATCAGAAGTTCAAAGCCATCCTCAGGAATTTAGCATGGCCCTAAGCAACTCAGTTGAGACTCTGTCTCTAAATAAAATACATAAAGGGCTGGGTAATGTAACTCTGTGGTTGAGTACCCCTGAGTTCAATTCTTGGTACCCAAAGGGAAAAAAAAACAAAAAAACACAAACTTGGTGAAGAATTTCTCCAGGGAAGTCAGCTCTGACATTCAATAAACAGGTGCAATTTACTTTCTTAATAGTTAATCCTTACACATTTATTTAGAAGCCCTCCTTCAAAATCCAGCAGTGTCTTTTGGACAATTTAGAATTAACCCTGTATTTAATGAAAAATTAAATATAGAGCAGAAAAGCATTACTTGTTTTCTTTGGAAGAAAATAAAACATTTTAAAGTATCTTTTGTTGAGCACTCTATCATATGATGACTTTTTTTTTTTTTTTAAACAAAATGCAGCAGCTGAAATTGCATTATAGAACAAAATGTGAATGAAGGGAACTTGAATTCCGTTGAATCCTTGGTTAGAAATCTTATAATGAAAACTGTCAGGGAAGGCCCTTTGTATTCTCTGTCTCTTAAAAGACAAGTTTTCCTATAGGCATTAATGTTTTGACTTTAAAATGATTTCCTATACGCCTTTTAAAATAAAATTTTTTGATGTATGTGATTGGTTTGGGTCAAATTTGGAATTCCCTGTGTTTTAAGGTGAGTGGTTGAGGGTAATTGTAATTCTGGTTTCTTGAAAATGTGGAGAAAACCCATAGAAGCAGCTGTAAAAGCAGTGTGTTGGAATTATTATGCAGGGAACTGAAAATCTGAACTGGAACTGGATCCTAACACATGCCCTGTTGAAGGGTGCAGTTAAAAAAATAAAACCTATAGCATGCTGAGAGATGAAACTTGAGGGAGAAAGAGGGTAGACTTGAACTTATCCTTTCCCCCAAGCAGTGGAGGTCAATGTGTAAGGCAGGTAAGATGGTTGTCTTAGGTAGGTTGAATACAATATTAATATACAGTATTTTCTGTATGTGTGTTTATTGAATGACTTATCTTATTTTTTGAGGTGGTGTGGATCAAACATAGGGCCTTGGACATGTTAGGCAAGCCTTCTCCCATTGAGACACACTCACTCCCAACCCCCCGTTTTTTTTTTTTTTTTTTTGGTGGTATTTGGGATGGAATCCCCTAAGTGTGTTCTGCCATTGAGCTGTATCCCAAGCCCTATACATTATTGTGCAAAGGTGAATTAACAGCCATAGATCCTTAAGGAAATTATCAAATATATCTCAAAAATAGGTGACTTTTTGCTTTGTTCCTTTAAAGAAATCAAGTGTTTGGTGGCGAAGGTGCTGATGAAAGAGAAGTTAAAAACATTTTGCCCATATTTTAATGCCTAATTTTTTTTTTTTTTAATCCTCAGTATTCTACCTTGTAAATACTGTTATTTGTATATACTGTAAATGATGACGTCGGTGGGCACTAACCGAGCCCGGGGAAACTGGGAACAACCTCAAAACCAAAACCAGACACAGCACAAGCAGCGGCCACAGGTAAAAGAACCCAAAGGCTATGGATTCATGGGTAACTCTACTGGTAGATAGGGGTTTGGGGTTTTTATTCTTGTTAGTCCTTGGATTTCTTTTGTTTTCTTTTTAAAGGGTGAGATAGCTCTCGATGACATGCTGTGATACAACATGCTTTTGTTGTTGTTGTTTAATGCTACATTGTAAGACTTATGGCTCCAGTTTGAGCCTGTGCTGCTTTGTCTCTCTAACAGGTGTTTTCCTTTTATCATCTGGACCATTTAATAGTATATTTCTTATTTCCTAGACTTTCTTCTACCTTGACATCTCTTTAGTCAGCCTTTGTCTTGACAACTTTTCCCTTCCAGATTTTGTCTTTCATTCTAACAATTGAGGCACTCTAGCCCATTGTTTAGTATGAGACCTTAAGGAATAAATTAACCTCATGGGTATTAAGTTTGATTTAGATGCGGTCTGTTTTATAACCAGTATGGATATCTAATGTGAATGATATCTAATGTGAATGAAGTACTCAATGTTTGGCTATGGTCAGATATGTTGAATATGTAGGACTATAATTTTCTGCTTAATGTGCTTTTATTTTTTTAATAAGATTTGATTGAATCTTTTTAAAATATTTATTTATTTTATGTGGGGCCTGAGAATCAAACCCAGTGCCTCAGACATGCTTGGCGAGCGCTCTACCATTGAGCCACATCCCCCAGCATATATTTTTTTTAATGTATCTTTTTTAGTTGTAATTGGACACAATACCTTTATCTTAACCTGTTTATATTTTGAGGTGTTGAGGACCAAACCCAGTGCCTCTCATATGCTAGTTGAGCGTTCTACCACTCAGCCCCAGCCCGTTTTTTTTTTTTAAACAGAGAATTCTAGTAGAATTTTCACAATTAATCTCTTAAGAGGTTAGTATTAGTAATTGAAGAAATAAGAACTGGGTTTATATATAACTTTGAAAATACATTAATGTGAATTAAGGGGCAGATATTTCAAAGTGATGCTGTAATTCCAAGATGAAAGCCCCTTTAACGTGAACATTGATGGAAAAGCTTCCAGTTCTTTTTTGGATTTTAGAATGAAATAGTTTCAGGTTTCCTCTGTTTTTGTTATTTTGCCTATTTAACCATCTTTAAATTGTTTTGCAACAAGGAAAAAAACTAGGGTGATGGGGAGAGTAAACATTGCTACTTAGATCCCTTTTATTTCTCTAAACTCTTGACTTTTGATTATGTTTTCTTGGTCTCATCTCACTCAATTCCTAGGCCACTGCGGAACAAATTCGACTTGCACAGATGATTTCGGACCACAATGATGCCGACTTTGAGGAGAAGGTGAAACAAGTGAGTGTATCACTATTTGCTATAAGCTAATAGAAAAGAGAACCACCTGTGAGCATAATGAAATATCATAGATGCTCACCAGGATTCTTTGTGTCATGTATATTGAAGTAGTTTTCCTGAAATATGGTAGATCAGGCCAGTAAATATGTGCTTTCATTGTCTGATTTACTGTGTCCCTTTGGATAGATACGTTGTTCAAAAAGATTTTAAAATTTTTAAGCTTTTTTAAACATTTTTTTTTTTTTTTTAGTTGTAGATGGACACCATACCTTTTTTTGTTTATTTTTATTTTTTATGTGGTGCTGAGGATCGAACCCGGTGCCTGACATATGCTGGGCAAGCATTCTGCCACTGAGCCACAACCCAACCCCAAAGAGGTTTTATCTTAATTATAACTTTATTGAATGACTGTTGGTGCCATTTTATGTGTGGAGGAAGGGTTTTGGGAATCAAATCCAGGACCTCATGCTTATTGAGCTACATCCCTGGCTCCTGTTGATACCACTTTATAGCAACTTTGAGCAGTTTGGGACTTCAGAAATAGGTAAATTCATGGTATGCTAAAGTCTGTATGTTTTAAGCTTTGATTTGTCATTTGATGCCTAATTGTTTGATTGCTTTGTAAATACTTGGGACCCCATCCCTAATATTTTGCTGTTGGAAGTAGATTTCCAAAATTTTAATTGTTTTGCCCCTCAAGCCTTATGGTTCTTTGAGTCTCAACTGGTATCTCCTGTCTTTATTTACCTTTTGTGTGGAGTGTAAGTTTGTTTGTGATGGCTGTTGATTTTTCTTTTTCAGTTGATTGATATCACAGGCAAGAACCAGGATGAATGTGTGATTGCTTTGCATGACTGCAATGGAGATGTTAACAGAGCCATCAATGTTCTGCTGGAAGGAAACCCAGACACGGTAGAGTGCTAAATAGTGTTTTAGAATGTGGGTCCTGGGTTGGGAAGCTAGTAATATTCTAAATATAATAAGTGGGATAGTCATCTTCAACCAGTATACCTTATTCTCCAAGTTGAGTAGGGAGCTTTCTTGGAGGTTGCAAATACTTAAAATTTTTCTTCAAGAGGATAATAGTCATAGGAAAAACGGGTAAAATTAGTATCTTCTAATTGGGTTTGGAATAAATTATTCATTCCAGACTAGTGACTATTTTCGAGGCTTGGGTTAGTCTGAATGATTTAGAAGTGCTACTTGATAGCCTTGGTTATTAATCATGGAAGATTTCTGCTCACTTTTTTTTTTTTTTAAAAGTACTGGGGATTGAACCCAAGGGTGATTTACCACTGAGCTACATTCTCATCCCTTTTTAAGACAGTCTTGCTAAGTTGCTGAGGTTGGTCTTGAACTTGCAATCCTTTAACCTCAGTCTCCTATGTTGCTAGGATTACAGGTGCGCTATTGCTCCCAGCCTCTGCTCACCTTTTTTTTTTGTTGTTGTTGCTGTTGATCAAAATCGCAAACTATACAATTCAGAACATTTCCATTAATATCACCTTTATATTGCACAATACTGTTGATTTGCCTGAACTTGGTTGTATTGAGATAGCAAAGAAACAAGCTTTAATAAGTATTTATTTTTTTTTTTGGTAGATTGTAGATGGACAAAATAACTTTTATTTATTTATTTATTTCCATGTGGTGGTGAGGATCGAACCTAGCACCTCACATGTGCTAGGCAAGCGCTCTACCACTGTGCTACAACCCCAGCCCTTAATGAATATTTTGTGTTTTTCTTACACCTTATAACTTTTGTGGGTTATTCCCACAGTGCTTACTAAAGTGAGCACTGGAGCATTTTGAAATAATTTTCATTTATTTATCTTACACTGGGGGATCTTTGGTTGGAATAGAGTTTATCCTTAGAGTTATGAATTTCCTAAGGTTACAGTGTCACATCAACAGAATACTAAATTGTCTATTTCCTTGAGACACTGGGAAATAATAGTGAAAAACTTTATAAAATAATTGAATTTAAGCTTGTGGGATTTTTGGTGTCCCCTTCCAAAAAAAAAAAAAAAATTACTCCTGGATTACATTCTGTGTAATTGTTCTCATTAGAAAATTCACTGCTTGGACAATCAAGTCACAATGCCTTTGGTCCACTTGTTTACACCAAAATAATCGCCTCAAGGTATTCTTTTGGTGGGAGAGGTTGGATAGCTCATGCTTTTTTAAAAGTCCACAAGTCACATTTTTCTCACCTCCAGCATCTTCTGTCTAGTGCTACAAGTTTGACCTTCCAGGGGCTGGGGTTGTGGCTCAGTGGTAGAGCGCTCGCCTAGTGTGTGAGAGGAACTGGACTCCATTCTCAGCATCGCATATAAATAAATGAATAAAATAAAGTTTGACCTTCCAGAGCATCAAATATAGAATATAGGCTTATGCCACAAATAAACCAGCTACTAGAAAACCAATGGGAAGCAAAGTCAAATGATGGGGGTGTTGGATGAATTTGAGTGGGTGAGATCATAGCAGAAAACTGGCAGAAGATAATCGTAATTATTTTTCTTTATAGAACCCATCTAGTGCCTGCAGCTAATGTATACACAGGGGAGGGAGACAGGTGACAGGTTCCTGAAATTTGCCAGGTTTTGAGACAGATTAGCATAAATTCTAAAAGCTGTTTTTAGTCTAGTTTCCAGAGTTCCTGGTGCAGATTTAGCTATTGGGCTATTACAACTTATCAATTAAAGCTACTATAGTATCAAATGACACTCCCAACTAAAATGTGAAATAAGACTGGGTTAGAAGAGTGTATAGAGGGAACTGCTTAGGACTAGGTAGGTACCTCATCTTTTAAAAAATTTTTTTTTAGTAAACTATTATAGATTCTTTAAAATATGTTAATATGCTTTAATTTTAATTTGGGGGGCAAGGGGTGGAGATTGAATGCAGGACCTCACATTTGCTAAGCATGTGCTCTATCGCTGAGCTATATCCAAGCCCTGAATTTACTTTTTTTTCTTAAAATTAAAGTATTTGGTAAAATAAACATAAAATTTACCATTTTAACTATTCTTTTTTTTTTTGGTACCAGGGATTAAACTCAGGGGCACCTGACCACTGAGCCACATCTCCATCCCTATTTTGTATTCTTTTTAGAGACAGGGTCTCACTGAGTTGCTTAGCGCCTTGCTTTTGCTGAGGCTGGTTTTGAACTTGTGATCCTCCCGCTGCCTCAGCCTCACAAGCCGCTGGGATTACAAGGCGCGTGCCACTGCGTCCAGCATTTTAACTATTCTTTTTTTTTTTTAGTTGTAATCGGTACAGTGTCTTTATTTATTTATTTTTATGTGGTGCTGAGGATTGAACCCAGTACCTTACATGTGCAAGGCAAGTGCTCTACCACTGAGCTACAGCCCCAGCCCCTTAACTCTTGAATGTTTAATTCAGTGACATTAAGTACATTCACAAAGGGTGCAGCCATTACTGATTTTTCCAGAACTTGTTCATTGTCCTAACCAGGAATTCTATATGTATTTCATAACTCTCCATTCCTCCCTTCCCCATTTCCTAGTAACCTCTACTATTTTCTGTTTTCTATGAATTTGCCTCTTTTAGGTAAAGGAGAAGCATACCGTGTTTATCCTTTGGTTTCAAGCTCATTCATTTTGCATATTTTCAAGTTTCATTTATGTTGTAGGATTTAATTCCATTTTAAGAATGAATAGTATTCTGTTCACCTTTGGAGGCTGAGGCAGGAGGATTTCAAGTTCAAAGCCAGCCTCAGCAACTTAGTGAGACCCTAAGCAACTCAGCGAGACCCTGTCCAAATAAAATATTAAAATTGGCTGGGGAGGCCGGGTACGATGGCACACACCTGTAATCCCAGCAGCTCAGGAGGCTGAGATAGGAAGATTACAAGTTCAAAGCCAGCCTCAACAATGGCAGGGCACTAATAAGTAACTCAGTGAGGCCCTGTCTCTAATAAAATACAAAAATAGAGCTGGGGATGTGGCTCAGTGTTTGAGTGCCCTTGGGTTCAATCCTGGACCAAAAACCAAACAAACAAAAAACGGGCTAGGATGTGGCTCAGTGGTTAAGCGCCCCCTGGGTTCAATCAATCCCTGCTACCAAAAAAGAAAAGAAAAATATTAATGATAACTCTGTTGTATGTGTATACCATGCTTTATTTATCTGTGCATCTATTTGTGGACACTTAATTCTGTGGAAGTTGTAGACATTATAATACTTCATTTCCTAAATTCTTCAATATATGACTATAATTACTATTTTCAAGTTGGGTGTGGTGGCATATATTTGTAATTCCCAGTAACTCTGGAGGCTGAGGAAGGAGGATCCCTAGTTCAAGGCCTACCTCCACAACTTAGTGAGACCCCCATCTCAAGAAATAAAAAGGGCTGGGGATGTAGCACAGTGGTAAAGTGCCCCCCTGAATTCAATCCCGAGTCTCAGATAAAAAAAATACTATTGTCAATCCTGAGAAAAGTAACAACAGTTTTATATTGCCTAGTACCTGTTTTTTAATTTTTTTTTTTTTTTTTTTTTTTTTTTTTTTTTTAGTTTTAGGTGAACACATACCTTTATTTTTTATGTGGTGCTGAGTATCAAACCTAGTGCCTCACACGCACAAGAAAAGTACTCTACCACTGAGCCGCAACCCCAGCCCATTTTTTTTTTCCCCCCATTACTAGGGATTGATTCAGGACCTTTCCCATGCTAGTCAAGCACTCTACCACTGAACTAGATCCCCAGCGTTGTTTTTTTGTTTGTTTTTTTTTTTTTCAGACAGGGTCTTGATATGTTGCTCAGCCTGGCCTTAAACTTTGAACCCTCCTGCTTCAGCCTCCCCAGTAGCTGGGATTACAGGCATATATCATTGCACACTGCTTGCTGGTTCATATTCTTCAAAGTTACCAGATATTAGATAGCTGTTAATGAGTGAGCACTGGTGCCATAGTTCTTTCAGTTACGGTACCTAAGATAGTAAAGGTCTAATAGTCTTTTTTTGTTCTGGAACATTTGTACAGGTTTTTTGTGAAGAGATATGTAAATTGAAGTATGCTTTTTTTTTTTTTTTTTTTTTTTTGTACTAAGGATTAAACCCAAGGACACTGCACCAAGTAAGCAACCTCACTAGCTCTTTTTATTTTGAGACGAGGTCTTACTCAATTCCCAAGGCTGGCCTCAAACTTTCCATCCTTTTTTGCCTCAGCTTCCTGAGTCCCTGGGATTACTATGTGCCATGATTCTTGGCAGTATGCTTTTTTTTTTTGTTTTGTTTTTTGTACTGGGATTGAATTTAGGGACACTCAACCACCAAGCCACATCCCCAGCCCTATATTGTTATAGAAATAAACCTTTACTTTATTTCTTTATTTTTTAATATGGTGCTGAGGATCAAACCTAGTGCCTCACACGTGCTAGGCAAGTGCTGTACCACTGAGCCACAACCCCAGCCCCTGTTTTGTTTTGTTTTGTTTTGTTTTTAAATTACTAGGGATTGATTGAGGACCTTTCCCAGGCTAGTCAAACCTTGATTTATTTTATTTTTTAATTTTTTAGTTGTTGAGGGACCTTCATTTTATTTATTAGTATGTGTTGCTGAGAATTGAACCCCGTGTGTCACGCGTGCCAGGCAAGCATGCTACCACCGAGCCACAACCCCAGCCCCCCTGTATTGTGTTTTATTTAGCGATACGGTCTCACTGAGTTGCTCAGTGCCTTGCCATTACTGAGGCTGGGTTTTTTTTTTTTTTTTTTTAATATTTTTTTTTTTTTTAGTTTTTGGCGGACACAACATCTTTGTTTGTATGTGGTGCTGAGGATCGAACCCCGGGCCGCACGCATGCCAGGCGAGCACGCTACCGCTTGAGCCACATCCCCAGCCCCCTGAGGCTGGGTTTGAACTCACAACCCTCCTGCCTCAGTCCCCTGAGCAGCTGGGATTATAGGCGTGTGCCACCATACCCAGCAATATGCATGTTTTTAAAACTTTAAATTTTCAAGATTTATTTTTCTAAGGAGTAAGTGTTTTACAATTGTATTTAGGTTATTTTCCTTACCGTGGATTTTACCTCCTGTAATTTAGAGAACCTGGGGTACTCTACTACTAAACTACATCCCCAGCCTTTTTAATTTTGATACATGGTCTTGCTAACTTACTGAAACTGGCCTTGAACTTGAACTGTGTGTAGTAGGATATACCATGTAGGTTTGTATAAGTTGCACTATGATATTCACGTAACAATGAAATAGCCTTGTGGTGCATTTCTAAGACTATAATCCTGTCATTAAAGGACATGTAACTGTATTCTTTTTAAATTGGAGTATATCAATTTAGGAAGTGTGGAGAGAACATAGTGGATAAAACCTGGATGGAAGGCCTCCTATTATCTGTGTCTCAGGGCCAGAGCTGCTATTAGTGTCTTTTAAATATGTGTGCATGTGTGTATAATTATTGCTTTTGTCCTAAATTTTTCCCAAGAGCCAAATGCTATTTGTGCATCCTAAATTTACAGATAACTTGTAGAAACTTCCAGTTAGTTTCCCTTTTTGCTTTATTTTATATGAATAAGAATGTAAAAAGTTGGTTTTGTGTGTGTGGGTCACTGAATCCAGAGGGGCTAGTTATTTTAGTCTAGGAAATGCACTTGATAGGCACAAATAACTAGGTTCTTTGATAGGCTAAGTGACTGAGCTGGATAGAGATCTTTTGAAAGTGATACCTGTAATCCATTACCTATATGTACCTCCTCTTCAAAAATAACTTTAATTTTGGCAGAGATAGGTATACAGTTGGTTTTTAGGTTGTGTCTGTGCCTTCCATTTAAACAGTGAAGTAAACTAATGGAAATGTTTTAAATATGGATGCAGAAAGAATAGTCAGTTGTCCATCTTTCATGTCTAGTATCCTGATAGCTTGCAGTCCATATTAAGATTAGACATGAAAGTTCTCCTCCTCTTTAGCATTCCTGGGAGATGGTCGGGAAGAAGAAAGGGGTCTCAGGACAGAAGGATGGTGGCCAGACGGAATCCAACGAGGAAGGCAAAGAAAATCGAGACCGCGACAGAGACTATAGTCGGCGACGTGGTGGGCCACCAAGACGGGGAAGAGGTGCCAGCCGTGGACGAGAGTGTATGCATGGGGCTTTATCAAAACCAGCTGTGGGTCAGTAATGTCCAGATTCCAGGGATGTGTCAGGGCCCTGCTAGACAGGACCCAGGAACCATGATATCACCTTTGTGTTTTTCTTGGCATCATGTATTCTGAGATTCTGGTATCTCTTGCATGTAGTCTTTTCTAGCAGCTGCCACTAGTCTGGCATAAAATTATCCTTTATTATAAATTTTGACTATAGCTCTCTTTTGTGGCCCATCTTCAAATCTTTGAGTATTCCTTATGTCCCATCATTCCAAGCTCACATTGTCTTTTTTTTGTCTTTGTGACACTTTATTACATAGCATTTACACATTTGTATATATCCTATTGATCCTTCTCTGGCCATTCTCCCTTCCCACCTTCCGTATTTCAGTTCGGGGTCAGGAAAATGGATTGGATGGCACTAAGAGTGGAGGGCCTTCTGGAAGAGGCACAGAAAGAGGCAGAAGAGGTCGTGGCCGAGGCAGAGGTAATCAATTGTGGAGGGATGGGTATTGGGGGTAGGTTACTCTTCAGTTCCCTAGGGATCTTCTTTATTTAAAAGTAAATTAATATGGAGTCTCGTTACCTTAATTGTTGAGGTCTCATGCATATACTTGAGATTGCTGAAATGGAAAATGGAAAAGAAGGTAGATGTCAAATTGAGTTTTTATTATTGATGTTATTGTTTGCTTGAAGACCCAGCAGTTTGAACAGCTAAAGAACTATCTGTCAACACTAATGATTGTCTTACTCTATTAACTGATGTGATACATGGGACTGAGAGAAAGAAAATCTGATACTATGAGCCACTTACTGTTCCGCAGCTGCCTCAGCTGGAAAGGTGGTTTTATATCAACTTCTAAATATTTCTCTATCCCTCTGTTTCTCTCTCTCTCTCTTTTTTTTTTTTTTTTTTCTTTAGGAGGCTCTGGTAGGCGGGGAGGAAGGTTTTCTGCTCAAGGAATGGGGTACGTTTCTTTGATCCAATGTATTTAACTTTTTTCCCCCTAAGAATATCCAAAATGTGATTAGAATGATTTCTAGATTATTTAATCAGAAAGATATGTAGATTTAGGGCTCATTCCTCAGGAATACTACCTAGGTCATTAATCTTTTACCATATTGTATACATTGATATTTTGGGTAGGCTGATAAAGAAAAAGTAGACAGCATATAGGACTATAAAATGGGATATGATTGATCTATACTAAGAAGATAGTATTCCAATTATCCTTTGGGTTAATATTTGCTGAAGCTGCTTAGAGGTCAGAGACTCTTTTAAGCTTTTATTTTTTTCAGAACCTTTAACCCAGCTGATTATGCAGAGCCAGCCAATACTGATGATAGTTACGGTAATAGTAGCGGCAATACGTGGAACAACACTGGCCACTTTGAACCAGATGATGGGACGAGTGAGTAACCATTTATTGTTATTTATTTCTTGTCTCTGGACTTAAGGAATTTTTTTTTTGTGTGTGTCTATGTGTATGTGCATTGTTGGGGATTGAATTCATAGCTGCCTCCTTGCTAGGCAAACGCTGTACCATTGAGCTATATCCCCAGTTCAGGAAATAATTTTTTCAAGGTTACAGTTAAATTTTAAAAGGAAAAGAATTGTGTTTAGATATAGAGATCTGGGACAAAAGCAGTAGCAATTAAATTATTGTGTACTGATTACTTACCTCGTGCTAATGAGCCTAATATATGTGCTATTTCACTTGGTCTCTTCACTGTTTATGAAGTAGACATTATTTATCATCACTTTCCTGATGATAAAACTAAGACTGAAAGAGGTTATGAATTTGCTGGTAGTTGAACTTAGAATTTTATGATTCTAAAAGTCTATCTTCTTACCGTAATATCATGTGGCTGCTGTTAGTTCCAAGCGTTTCGTAGAGTTTATTTTGGGGTAGCATTGGTTTTTGAAAAGTTATCTAAAATCAGACAATCATTTAATTAAGTCATTACTTGTAGAGATGAACAATCAAAGTCCACAACTGTTTGTTGATTTGTTTTCTGGTACCAAGATAAGAATATCCTTTTTTTTTCTTCTTTTTTGCCTTCATTTTTGAGAAATCTCAATAACTGAGCAAGAATGAATTCTCCTGACCTCCCTCTGTCTGTCTAATAGCCTTCTTGCTCTGGTGAATATTATGAGATTTGGGTAAGAGCTTTTTTGCTAGCTGACTCTGTGTCTGCATCCAGATAGGATGTAAATGCTTTAAGGGTATGTTAGACTTGTGGGATAAACCCAAATGTGTTTTGGAGTAAAAGGTATATGTGTTGCTTTTAAAAATAGTAGCCTCTAGACTTCTTGTGAGATATCTACCTTCTGGCGGAGCCAGCACATGAGAGCCTGAGGCTTTTCCCTCTTGTGAAAGGATCTAGCTTAATAGTAGGGCCTGAAATAGGCTCTCTGACACTGTATCCATTTAAATTTGCCTAGTTTCCTTTCAAAGATCAATTTATCTCCGGATCTTTAGGAGGGTCTTTGGAAAAAACAACTTGTATTCTGTTGCACACAAGATATTATACCTTAGGTTTGAAAGTTACCACTTTTTGTTTGCCAAACTGCTACTTCATGAGCTCATTTTTAATATTTCTCATTGGGGGGGAGGGTGAAGTGGAGGTGTTGGCAAAAGATAGGTATCTTGTTAAGTTTCACTACCATTCAGCTATAAAATGTTCCAATCTCTTTTACCTTCCTATACTTAAGAGACATTAGAAGTGTTCTTCATTCATTTCTTGATGAATTTGTAGAAGTAGTATAGTAGCAGTCTCAATGTCAAAAGTTACTATTTTCAAACTGTTTGTTCTGGGCTATTTGGCTTTTCAATCTTTGCCAGAAAAGATGATAAAAATTTAAGCTATCTGTTTTTAGTTGGGAATATATATTCATTCGTGGCATTTTAGTTCTTAGCATTAGGATCTGGTTGGAAATACAGGGTATGATGATGTGAATTTTTAGAATATTTTAGAAGTCTCGAATTAGAAATCAGTGATGTGTGACTGAAAAAGATCATCTTGTTAGTGTTAAAGTGTTGAGTATACTTCATGCATTTTCATCATTTTGATTTCATGGTGTGACATGCCTTCATGCATGACATTTTTTGTGTTTTCATAATAGTGAACTTCAAATTGCCTTTTTAATTTAAAAATAAATTCAAACCTACCCTTAAAATATCCACAGGTACAGTGGGAATTATGTATTGGGGGCAGATATTCTCATTCACATGCAAAATTTCACTGGTTGTTTTTTTCTTTTCTTTTCTTTTTTGTTTCAGGACTTGATTTCATTGGGGTTGAGGGGTCAAATTATCCCCGAAAATTTGAGACTGCTCCTGGTATGATACATCCAGGCGCCTAACTGCCCCGGATATTTTTATAGATTTTTGTGAACTGAAATATCTGTGGATATGTCCTTTTTCTGTCTTTCTGCTGCTTCTTTCTGCATTTTTCTCTCATATTCTATGCCCACTTGTCCTTATAACTTTGTTCATTAAATCAATATTTGATATTTAACATACAACTGTGCTTTATGCTGAGGGAATGGAAACCCTGATCTGTTGGCCAGAGCATTTCCATCTTAATATTCCTTAATGCTTCCTCAACATAGTTCTCTTTGTAGCTCTGACTGTACTTCCTGTATAGGAAAGTATCAAGTAGGGATCTACATTCTTCGTTTCTACCTAGTTGAATTCAACAGAGTGCACAGAGAATATTCTTGCATAAAGGGCATAGATCAGATAACCCCTTAGGTCCCTTCTAAGGCTAAGATATTAAGTGCAGACTCATTTGGGTTCCATTTAGCCAGGATGGAATGGGTGTCAATGTGGAGAAAGAGTGGTATCACCAGAGAGTAAGAGGAATGTGATTTGTAACTTGTCTAGAGATTGGACTTTGGTTTTAAAGGGCATTGTCATTATTGAGTGGTTTGGAATTTCCTTGGTACACTTTTAAGACTTCCTGGGAAGATCATTACAATAAATATATTTCCTGTAGGAAACAAGATTTTTCATTATTAAACGTTTAGAAGAATTTCAGATGGATTTTGAAGGTATTAGAATACTTCTCTTCAGTGAAATAGCTTATGTGCCAGACATTCGTTCTTGTAAGAACTTTCCTCCATTTGGAGAAAAGACCTCATTATTCATTAAGTACTCTTTTAAAGAAGAAAATAAGGGCTTCCTTGTCCCTTCTTCAGATAAGTTCTTACTGTGGTCTTTTGGTTGAGGGAAAGAATAATGGTTCTCATAAAAATTCTCACCCAAATCCTTTAAGAAAGGGCATTTTCTTATTCTGAGGTTATATATATATATATATATATATATATATATATAAAGCAAGCAAAACAGAATATGGAGGGTGGTTTGCCTGTAGACCTTTCCTTTAGCAACTGTAACTCAGCATATAACATGAGGAGACTCTATACCTCCATCGTCTGTGAAATGACCTTCACAGGTCTTATTTCATCTTTTGTATGAGTAGGTTAGGATAATGTAGCTATTGTTCATATTGAACTTTTCAATCTCATCTTCCAAAAAGAATAAATATATAGCATTTTCCTTATAGTTACTAGTTAAACCAATAAGCTTGACTTCTGAGTAGGCAGTTTTTATTCTGTCCATTATATAATAGCAGATAGTTTTTAGACTTCTCAATGTGACTTTCAAACCTCCTCTTTGTCATTGCCCTGTCACTAACTAATATATGCCAACTATTTGTATTTCTCTAATACTGCTGCTATCTTTCTTCAGATTGCCTGCAGATTTTTTGTCTTATACCAACCAAATAAATAGATATAGTTTGCATGTTCTAGTTTAAATCCTGCCGTTTTGTTGAATTGGCTACTAAGTGAGAGTTGATGGGCTTGATACTACCTGAGCATTCCATCAGAAGTCAGCTTCTCCCCTCCCCCTCCCTGCTTCTCTTTCCTCTCCCTCCTTTCCCTCCCTCTCTCCTGTTACAGTGTTACAGCTATGTAACAAAAGCTGAAAATAGCTATAAAATCATATTATTAAAGCCCTGCTACTCTGAGGAGTCACCCTTTCTAAAGAGTCTTTCCCCATCTCTGAAGCCTAAGAATTGCTTCTGATTTGTAAATTCTGGTCATTTAAAAAATGTTAACTTGTTAGTATTTTCTGTATATATTGACTGACACTAAAACCTATTATCATTTCCTTCTTTATTCCCAGGTGCATGGAGGACGGCAACAGAGGAGTGGGGAACTGAAGATTGGAATGAAGATGTAGGTATTCTCAGGTCATTCCTCATTAGTGCCTTCTATCCCTAAGTGGTGTTTAGGGATAGAAAATGGGTATGTTTCTACCCCTCAAAATGCACCCTTAAGATTCTGACCCAAAACTTTTACATCCAAAATAGTGTTCTGAGCCAGAACATTTCACATATGTTATATGAAGGAGACTGGGCATGAACAGGACTCTGGAACAACACTATGGAAAGGGCAAGTGCACTTGTGTAAGTCCAATATCTGATTGTCGGATTTATCCAAGGAAGAGATGGTGGTTGGGTAGGGCACCAGAAATAGAGTTAGGCAGGTAGTAAATTGAGTAATAGCTGCCAATGGCACACGACTCTGCTTGAAGCCTTTCCATTATTTGGTATGAAGTCCTGTAATGGATTGGCAATGGTTACAGAGTCAGTTGTAGTATCAAATCCTCAAGCTTGCAATCTGGTTGGTTCTGGTAGCCTTTTAATTATTTGAAGCCCAACTTTGTAATTATGATTGAGATGAATATGTGTAGACTTGGCCAATCTGCCAGCTTGACTGAACTTGGAGACCTCATAGTGCGTGGCATACAAACAAGCTCTGTGAATTCATTATTACCCAAGTAAAACAGTTTTGCCAATTCCTGGTCATAGTTAAGCTTTTGTTGTGAGTTATGGTTTTCAGTGGTCTGGATAAACTCTTATTTTACCATTTAGTAATCTGTTTTCCTATGTTTATATATAGACAGGCAAGATAGCTTTTGGGTTAAGTGGAAATGACATTTCAAAATTGTTTTAGTTGCTGTTTTAGTCCTAGGTTTTAAAATTTCAGATGCATCATTATTAGAGGTTGATTATTTTCTGTTGTAACTGAGCTAGACTGCTGTGTGGACTTGGGCAAATTCTACTGCTTTTGAGATTTGGCTTGTTCTGCTTAAGTACCTATCATAATAAAAGAGAAGACAGGATGAATTTCCTGTTTATTAGAAGAGACATTTTAATAAGGAAATAAACCATAACAATGCAAATCAACTTTTATAGAGCAGGAAGTGTAATTTCCTTCAATTACTTTTCTAATTTTAGTACTTTATGAATGTAAAGACACTGTTAAGACAAAAATTGCATTATAATTAAAATTATCTCCAAAAGACCTTATCTCACCAGCCCTTGGGCCTATATTGCTCAGAAGCAAAAAAAGTAACTTTTTTGTATCTTTCTTGGTCATGATCTTCCTTTCATTTGTAGAAGTGGGAGTGGGCAAGGGCAATAGTAGAAGGTAAATGTGGTTTGGGTAGAAGTGGGAGTGGGAACTCTAATGGGAAGATACAAAGGGACTTTTTCTCTTTATGATTAGCATGCATATGAACCTGAGAGTTCATGTGTGTATATGATGGTGTGACTTCACTGTATTTTATTGGATTCCTTGGTTCTCTCTTTGGATAACATCATTGACTATATATTGAAGGGGTTTAAAGGTCAATCCATTCAAGATTCCTCAGGGGTAGATAGTTGTTTCTTCATAGGGTTTTCCCTTGTTCTTGATGTTGAATTTGCCTCTCCTGTGCCAGATTCTTCCAGTAGATCCCCTGGCATCACAAGTGATTAATTCCTCTGTTTTCTAGCTTTCTGAGACCAAGATCTTCACTGCCTCTAATGTGTCTTCAGTGCCTCTGCCTGCGGAGAATGTGACAATCACTGCTGGTCAGAGGCAAGTGTGTGGTAAAAAGTACCTATTCCTAAAGAGATCTGCTGAGGTAGCTGCAAGAAAGTAGCACCGCCCTTCACAAGCTCTCTGGTGTTGAGAATAATAATAATCACACTAGTTCCCTCTTCAATTGAATGGAAGTCCATATGTTTCCATTTTAAAGCTGATTTTCACTTGAAATAACCCATAATTACATAGATCAACCTGTGTTGTCACCAGTATCGACTGATTGAAATCTGGTTGGTTCTGGTAGCCTTTTAATTATTTGTATGTAACTTGTCTTGAAGTAAGCCAGGGAAAGAAAAGCCAAGCTGAAAGTGAAAGTGCTATGTCCTCAACTATTTAATAGCTTTTTCTCTTGATTTATAATAATGATCTTTGTCTGCTGATCTCACTGAGAAGTTGGTTCCATATCCATGGATTCTGTGTCCATGAATTAAATCAGCTATATATCTATAAAACTACTTAATTTAGAAGATTCCAAAGAAGTATGATAGGAATCAGTAAGAATAGGACACTAAATATGTATGTTACACACGTGCGCGCATGCCCACACATACACACACACACACAATTTTTTTTGTGTGTGTGTGTGTGTGACACCAAATATATTCTTCCACACCAGTGATGCAGTTCTCCAACCAGGTGTTTAGCAGTGCAGTTCTGACACTGTCCTGGAGTTGGCACAGATGCTAATTTCAGGTTCAGTAGTTCATGAGAATGACTCAGGAAAGTGTTTTAATTATCGTTAACCTCTTTATTATGAAGGTGCAATTCAGGAATAGCCAAATAGAAGAAATCCGTAGGACACAGTATGTGTGGGTGCGGGCATATGACTTTCCATGTCCTCTGCAGGTGTCTGGAAACTTGACAGATCTCATTATTCTAGAGTTATAAATTGTAGACATAATTGATTAAATCATTGGCCATTGATTATTGGACTTGATAGCCAATTTCACTGCCTTGGTAATGGGTTGGGTTGGGAAGGGCTGAATATTCCAATCCTCAGATTTGGTCCTTCTAGTGACTCAGATCCACCATGGGTTCACCACATTAGTATAAACTCAGGTATGGTAGAAACAAGCTTGTTGTGAATAAGAAAAGACACAGTGATGTAGGAAATTTTTTTTCTTTTTTTTTGGTCAGGAGTGGGAATCAATCCAAGACTAGGCACATGCTGGGCACATACTATACCACTGAACTACACCCCCAGCTTCCTGTTTTTATTATATCACTGATAACTTTTGAAATTTTATAAAACTAAGGAAAATACCTCCAAAAGTCTCCATTTGAAGATACCAACATTCTGGTATATGATTCTTATATCTTGGATATTATTAATGACAAGTATTTAATATTACAGTCACGAACATACTTGTAGATTTTGGGCCAAGTATTGAGCTGCTAATTAACATTTGATATTTCATTAAATTAATAACTTTCACTAAAATGAAAGCCATTATTATTGGCACCTGGTGGAATTTAGCTAAATAGTGGCTCTCATGCATCATTTATTTTGGTAAATTAAGCATTTCAGGGCTTTATGTTTTGAGTTCATTCAAGAGCACATCATTAAGTGGCTTTGTTTTAATCTAACCATGATCTGAATCAGGTGTCAGAAAATGCTAGAAAATGTTCAGTCATTATTCATCAAGATCTTTCTCTCCCACTAGAATTGACCTTGCTGTTCTCTTGGGGAAGACACCATCTTCAATGGAGAATGATTCATCTAATCTGGATCCATCTCAGGCTCCTTCTCTGGCCCAGCCTCTGGTGTTCAGTAATTCGAAGCAGAGTGCCATATCACAGCCTGCTTCAGGGAACACATTTTCTCATCATAGTATGGTAAGTTTGGTTTATCTTGATCAAACCTTCCCACCAATTCTACCATGCTTACCCAGACATTCCTTCTCCCAAAGGCTAAAATTCTAAGAATTCGGCTTTAAGGTCTTACTTGGATTTATTGTATTTATTTGTAGTGCTGGGGAGGAGGATCCAGGGGCACTTTATACTGAGCTTCCCCAGCCCTTTTTATTTTTAATTTGGAGGCAGGGTCTCACTAAGTTGCTGAGTTTGGCTTTGAACTTGTGATCCTCCAGACATTGCCTCCCAAGACACTGGGATACAGAGAAGCACAAATGTATTCTGCAAGAGGTTGATTTTATAGACAGAGAAGGGCTGAAAAAACAGAAATAGGACAAAAAGTCATTTCAAAATTACTTTCCTTGTGAGATAAGACAGGGAGACAGAAAAATAGAAAAGTAACCAATTGGTTAGCATCAGGTTACATTTTTTGTGTGTGGATTAAGACCAAGAAACTTTTTTTACTCACCTATTTGAAATTCAGCTGTTGGAACCAGCCTGTTTGGGAAATTTAGCTATTTTCTCTCCTAATTTTTCAGAAAGTCAAAAAACAATGTAATTTCAGTTGGAGTTGGAACTTTTATATGCGTGACTCTTGATTTTTTAGTCTGATTGGTTAGAGTCTAGTGTAGATTAGTCTAAAGCGGTGGTCTTCTGTGTTTAACAGTTTCAAAGACAGGATTTGTAACAAGGTTAGGCATCCTCTTTGTTCTTTTAAGCATCTTTGAGTGTGCAGATGTTGAGTTGGGTACTAGAGGATAGCTCTAGAACAAGCCTTAGCTTATAACAAACTGAGTCATCTTAAAAATGAGTTAACATGATTTGTTGAATATACAATCGTGCTGAACAGTTTCTTATTACTCCTGAATAGAGAAAATCAATGGCATCAATTAATAAATTTTGACTCCTTCAGGCTGGGGCCGTGGCTTAGTTAGTGGTAGAGTGCTTGCCTTGTATGTGTGAGGCACTGAGTTCCATCCTCAGCACCACATTAAAATAAAGAAAGAAAGAAAGAAAGATATTGGGTCCAACTACAACTAAGAAAAAAATACTTTAAAAATATTTTTTTGACACTTTCACAATCCTAATTAAACTTTGGTGAGAGATTGTATTCGTTCCCCATATCTCTCTTTTTTTTTTTTTTTTTTTTTGTACCAGGGATTTAAGTCAGGGGCACTCAACCACTGAGTCACATCCCCAGCCATTTTCGTGTTTTAGAGACAGGGTCTCACTGAATTGCGCGCTACCGCTTGAGCCACATCCCCAGCCCCCCCCCCCATTTTTTTTTTTTTTTGAGAATTTGTTTTTAATATTTATTTTTTTAGTTTTCGGCAGACACAACATCTTTATTTGTATGTGGTGCTGAAGATCGAACCCAGCGCCGTGCGCATGCCAGACGAGCGCGCTACCGATTGAGCCACATCTCCAGCCCCCTTATGTGTTTTTTATAAACCATACATTTTCTAAAATCTAGGGTTTTTCCATATCACAACTTGTTAGCTGTGTTTCCCCTTGTCTGAAAATGGAAATAAGAGTGCTTGTTCTTCCTGTCTTGGGGGGCCTCAGGAAGATAATTAAACTGATTGACACCAATTATACAAATGTGGCAATGGTAGTGGCATTTTAAATAACCTATAATGCATGGTACACCAACTTCTTGATTTACAACATTTAAAAAAATAAAGGAAGCCAGATACAGTTGTGCATGCCTGTAATCCCAGGGACTTTGGAGGCTGAGGCAAGAGGATCACGAGTTCAAAGCTAGCCTCAGCAAAAAGTGAGGCGTTGAACAACTCAGTGAGACCTTGTGTCTAAGTAAAATACAAAATCAGGCTGGAGATGTGGCTTAGTGGTTGCATGCCCCTGAGTTCAATCTCTGGGACGTAAATAAATACGTAAGTAAAGGAGGGCTGGGGAAATAGCTCAGTTGGAGAGTGCTTGCCTCATATGCACAAGGCCCTGGTTTCGATCCTTAGAGCCACAAAATATTATTTTATTTATTATAATTTAAACAAAGATAATACAAGGACCAATTATAGTCAATAAATCCTGTTACTCCTTTTTTTTTTTTTAAATTTTTTTTTGTAGTTGGAGATAGCATGCTTTTATTTTATTGTCATTTTTATGTGGTGCTAAGAATTGAACCCATTGCCTCGCACATGCTAGGCAGGTGCTCTGCCACTGGGCTACAGCCTCAGCTCCCTAATTTACTCTTTTTTTTTTCCTCTCTGTTTTTTTGGTGGAGGGTTACTAAGAGTTACTAGAGGTAAGCAGACCTTTTATGTTCAGATAATTTTATTTTTCCAGTTTTATTAATTATTTTAATTTAGAAAACTGTTGAGGTAGCTACTAATCCAGAACTGTCTCAGTTTTAACTATTTTCCTTGAAGTTTTTTAAAAATTTTTTGTTTTGTGTTAATTTAGAAGTGGAGGTGGTTGTTTTGCCACAAAGGTAACAGGTGAGGAAAATATTGGGGTTAGAAAGAAAATAGAATGCTGGTGGAAAGGTGTGATGAAAATCAGGAAGTGTTACAGATCCCTAAAATACATAAGTAGATCCGTGGTCAAGTGATCTATGCCTCTTTTAACTGCCCTCTTAATGTTTGGAATTGTGAATATGCACGAAAAAATCAAAATTTTAATATTTTAAATATTTTAAAATTCATTGTGTCATATTCTATGCATAGGATTTCTGTAAAAACCTATAAAATTTTATAGGACACCTACAAAATTGCCCAATTTAAGTTGCGGTTTTGTTGTTGATGCTAGTCCCCTCCCCCCAAAAAATATTGGGAATTGAACCTAGGGGTGCTCAGCCATTGAGTACATCCCAACCCTTTTTATATTTTTTATTTTGAGACAGGGTCTCACTAAGTGCTCAGCCATTGAGTACATCCCAACCCTTTTTATATTTTTTATTTTGAGACAGGGTCTCAGTAAGTTGCTGAGGCTAGTTTTTAACTTGCGATCCTCCTGCCTCAGTCTCCAGAGTCATGAGGGATTATAGGTGTATACTACCATGCCTGGCTTCAATATAATTTTTTTTTTTAATTTTTTAATATTTGCTTTTTGTAGTTGTAGTTGGACACAATACTTTATTTATTTTTATGTGGTGCTGAGGATCGAACCCAGGGCCTTGCACTTGTGAGGTGAGCACTCTACCACTAAGCCACAACCCCAGTCCTCAATATTTAAGTTTTTATAGGAATATCAAAAAGATGTTTTTAGTAAACTTAAGTAAACTTCCATGTTTCCTTATCTATTTAATGTGTGCTGATAGGTGAACTAAATATAAATAGTATTTTGTTATCCTCATTACCTTTATTTAATCAATATTATTTAATGTAACTTTTTTCATTGAGCATAATATTAGAGAATTAATTTTCTTTAATATTTATTAGATCTAGATAAAGGAGTTTGTATTATATATAAAATACAATGGACATTATGTAATTTTTCTGTCTTTAATTTTTTGCACTTGGCAGAATATTTTAGTTGCATTAGATATCTGTGTCACAGTCCCTCACTTTAAACTAGACTTCTCAGATTATTTTGTTTTGGTAATGGGGATTGAACCCAGGGACACTTAAAACCGGTGAGCCACATCCCCAGCCCTCCCCCAAGACCCCTTTTTTTAAACAAGGTTTTGTTAAGTTGCTTGGGGCATCAGCCTCCTGCGCTACTGAGATTATAAGTGTGTGCCATTGTGCTTGGCTCAAGTTTTTGTTTGAATAATCTTGGGATATAGCTCAAAGTGGGAAGGAAAAAACCTTACCTTGAGTTGAATAGACACAGGTGTTCTATAAGAAAGCATTGCTGATGATGACATGCTACGTTTAAACAAGTACCTGAGTAGGACAAGATTAATTCTCCTTGAAGTTTTTTGTTTGTTTATATGTTTGTTTTTTGAGGCTAGTCAAGGTCATGAGGTTGATCTTTGGACTTGGCTGATAGTTTTCCTTGGTAATGAGGAACAGGGAAATCCCCAAAAGTGTTAGAGTAATGTTTTGCTTAGTTATCATGCAGTAATTCTATAAAAATAATCAAGCCATTGAGTTGTCAACTTTATCTAGTGCAGAAGTTGGGATGGCCCTTTAATTTCTCTTTGCCTATAAGCTAGTTATGAGCAGCATTCAGTTTAAGTTGGTTTTGTTTCTTTTGGATTGTTTAGTGGTAGGGGCAAGGATATAATGACAAAAGTAAAATTTTATGTCACTTTTGTATTAATTTAATAAAAGTATTAATTTATGTAAAAATCTTGAAGGGGGGGAACTCTCCAGTTATCAAGGCATTATCCCTAAGATGGAGAAAGTGATGGTGATTATAAGTTTTTAAGGGCTATCATCTTTTAAAAATTTAGATTTGTTGAATTGATATATAAAAAAATAAAATTATGCATATTAGTGGGGGTTTTAATATGTATTGCTGTAGTTTTCTTGAGTCCTGTGTTCCATGTACATGTTTTGTACAGATATATTATTTGTTAAATCCTGATTAAACTTTATGAAGTGTACTACTACTATTTATATTTTCAGATGAGGAAACTGAGGCAAAGAGACTTTAAAATAAATTTTCTGTGGTTGCATACCCAGAATTCGAATCTAATTGTCTGACTCTGAATCTTAAACTCAATGGACTATGCTATATACTCGGTCTTATAGCATTCTGTTTTGAAATGGGGTGTCAGAGTGTTGCCCAGGCTTTTCTTGAATTCCTGGATCTGTGATCCTCCCAAGTAGCTGGGACTGTAGACATGTGCCCTGGGCCCTGCTTAGTAGCATTCTTCATTTGTTTGATCCATACTAGCTTTCAAACTGGATAAGTGTCTTTCTTTAGCAGACAAGTTCCAGGCTGTAAATCTCTCTGTTGATCTCCAGGTGAGCATGTTAGGAAAAGGATTTGGTGATGTCGGTGAAGCTAAAGGTGGCAGTACTACAGGCTCTCAGTTCTTGGAGCAGTTCAAGACTGCTCAGGCCCTGGCTCAGCTGGCAGCTCAGCATTCTCAATCTGGAAGTACCACCACCTCCTCTTGGGACATGGCCTCAACGACACAGTCCCCATCACTGGTGCAGTATGGTAAGAAGATGTGAAGTGACTTGAATCCCTTATGTGTTGGACTATTATTGTGAAGAAGCTGGTGAGGGGAGTGGAAAATGTATCCCGATGAGAGGGGTAGCTGTCTCTGGTTTTGTCAAAGAGTCTGAGTTCAGAAAATTGGGAAATAATAAAAATTTGAACCTATGTATCTCTGTCATTAAATTTTTTTGTTTGCATAGGGTTTTTTTAAATTACTTTTAAGTTTATGTGTTTGAGAATGTGTTGCCTTTGGGCTCATGGAGTTGGCCATTTAAGACCTTATACTTTAAATTCGAGCAATTCATGGATTCTTGTTTTGCACAGGCATAGTAATAGTATTGATTTGATTAGGCTATTTTTAAGAATGGATAAGATCAGTGATTGTTGCCTATAGAAATGAAATGAGATTCATTCCTAAAAGAAAACCTGTCTATATGAGTTTCTGGTCTTTGAGGGTCTGGTTCATGGCATTAGTGCAAGACAGTAGCCTTTCCTTGAAATGTATTGGAACCTTGAACCTCACACCTGTTGGGTTTCCTTTTGCAGATTTAAAGAACCCAAATGATTCGACAGTACACAGCCCCTTTACAAAGCGCCAGGCTTTCACCCCATCTTCAACCATGATGGAGGTGTTCCTTCAGGAGAAGCCACCTGCAGTGGCCACCTCCACCGCTGCACCTCCACCCCCCTCTTC
The DNA here is from genome assembly GCF_048772815.1 of Callospermophilus lateralis. NCBI lineage: Eukaryota > Metazoa > Chordata > Mammalia > Rodentia > Sciuridae > Callospermophilus > Callospermophilus lateralis. Next base: position 5,785,802 of record NC_135311.1, read on the forward strand.
TCCTCTGCCAAGTAAATCCACCTCGGCTCCACAGATGTCTCCTGGGTCTTCAGACAACCAATCCTCCAGCCCTCAGCCAGCTCAGCAGAAACTGAAACAGCAAAAGAAAAAAGCCTCACTGACTTCTAAGGTACTTGAACTTTTTAGGTAGCTGTTACTGCAAGGAAGTATTGGATTTGTGAATTAAGTTGATATGGGTTAAGTTTGGAAATTTGAAATCAAAGGGAATATTTACTAACATTTCCATAGTAAGATTGTATTGAACCATTGTATTTTCTTCTCCGTTACCCTTTTTTATAGATTCCTGCTCTGGCTGTGGAGATGCCTGGCTCAGCAGATATCTCAGGGCTAAATCTGCAGTTTGGGGCATTGCAGTTTGGGTCAGAGCCTGTCCTTTCTGATTATGAGTCCACCCCCACCACGAGCGCCTCTTCAAGCCAGGCTCCAAGTAGCCTATATACCAGCACGGCCAGGTAGTATAAACATTAGTCTTTTGCTAATTGTTCTAAGTCTGTTGCTGAGACATTGTTCTTTTAACTGGCTGGGAGAAAAGTAATGAATTACAGCATTTTGTTGACTACTTTAAAATGGCGTTACTAGGGCTGAGCTCAGTGGCATAAGCCTATAATCCCAGAGACTTGGGAGGCTGAGGAAGGAGGATTGCAAATTCGTGGGCAGCTTCAACAATTTAGTGAGGCCCTTAGCAACTTAGCAAGATCCTATTTCAAAATAAATTATGAAATAAAAGAGCTGGGGATTAATGGTAAAGTGCCTCTGTGTTTAATCCCAACTACAAAAATAACAACAAACATTTTCACTAGGATTATCTGTAACATTAAGCACATGGAAACCTGGGATGGTGGTGCACACCTGTAATCCCAGCAGTTTGGGAGACTGAGGCAGGAGGATTGCAAGTTCAAAGCCAGCCTCAACAACTTAGTGAGGCCCTAAGCAACTCTGCGAGATCTTGCCTATAAATGAAATAAAGGCATATAAAAAAAGGCTGGGGATGGGTCTTAGTTGTTAAGTGCCCCTGGATTCAATCCCTGGTATAAAAAACAAAAACAGGAAAATAATGGTGCTTGGGTACTTGAAGAATGTTGCTCATTTTTTGAAAGACAGAACAGGACCTCTAACATTTAAAGTACCTGGACCTATATCACAGTTGAAAGTGCTTTTGGCATTCCTTTTTAGCCCTTTGGTGTGAGATTATGCCTGTGAAGGGTAAAACTTTGAACTCCTAGAAAGGAGAGAATTGTAAGGAACCTTAAAAGGAACCCTTTATACCTCCTCTGCTCAACATCAAGTAAGGTTGTCTTTAGCAATAGAAAGTCCTGAGGAATTTCAGGGAGTAGACTTTTTTATATTTGGAATTTAAAAATACAAATATCTGGCCCTAATTTAGGTCTGTGGGGTCATAACTGCCAATTAATACATGCAAATATTTTAAAAAATTCTTCTTAAAGAATTGTACCAGTGATCTTAAATTTAATAAAATCATTGAAATCTAAAGCTCAAAATTCCTTAAAATGAGTTTGAGCTGAGGGCTCACATTGTGATTTATAGAAGGGACCAAGAGTACTATATCCTTTCCACTGACCTTTAATTTCTTTTTCTTAAAACATAAAATGTGAGGGAAGGAAGAGGGTTTTCTCTGCTTCAATTTGAAGATGTTTCTAAGGTTTATGCTTAATTCAAATCCCTGGCATATTAGAATGTGGGATCTACTGTTGTCAGGAGAAAATTGTGGTAGTTTTTTTGTTGTTGTTGGAAATTTTCTTTTGATGTTAGTTTATTCCACTATTAGGTCTCTGCCATTTCCTTAGTATCTGTTCTCTTTCCTTTCTCTGAGATTTTTCCTCTTTTCATTTCCCACAGTGAATCTTCATCTACAATTTCATCTAACCAGAGTCAGGAGTCTGGTTATCAGAGTGGCCCAATTCAGTCGACAACCTATACCTCCCAAAATAATGCTCAGGCCCCTCTATATGAGCAAAGATCCACCCAAACTCGGCGGTACCCCAGTTCCATCTCTTCATCACCCCAAAAGGACCTGACTCAGGCAAAGGTAGTAGCCTCATGAGCCCCTGGATAGAGGTTAGGGAAACAGTGGGCAAAAGTCTCTTAAGTATTAAATATTAGCATTTTACTTCTCAGAAAGTGGTGCCAAGAAATCTTGGAAGTGCTGATTGAGAAGCTGCAAACACATTTTTGTGATTGATAAAATAAAAGTTGTTTTCAGCAATCCTGGAGACTCAGTCAGAAAACCATTTTCTTTGCAGCAAAGGTTGTCTCTAGTAGAATCAAATACCTGTCCTCTCTTGGAACATCTAATTGCTAGATTTTGGGGTACTTATCAGTAGATCTTACTTTGCTTTGTCTTGGCTTGGTGAGAGGGACAGCATATGCTAGAGGTGGTATTGAGTGACTGTCTTGTGCAGCCAGCAGGATAAATGGTTTGGCTGAACTGTCATTCCCACATCCTACCACAAAGATCATTGGGTTTGGACTTTGGGCCTTTTATGTACCTGTTTTGGGGTTGGGGTATCTTCACCTGTTTGGGGGTTGTCTTCTGTTGCTGTTAGCCACACAGGCTTAGTATATCTGGTTTTTATTGTTTTTAATTTTTGTTTTGTTTATTTGCGTAGTCTTGTATTAATCCTTTAGTTAACTAGAATTAAGCTGAGTTAGTATTAACTTCCCCCATTCACATGAGTTTGTCTGTTCGTGCTCCTCTGTTTTCTTGCACCAGAATGGCTTCAGTTCTGTGCAGGCCACGCAGTTACAGACCACGCAATCTGTTGAAGGTGAGTATTCTCCAGGCTTTTTATTCTCAGTTGTTTTTTTCTTTCTCTTAATATTTTTGTATTTCTTAAAAGTGAAAAGAGCTCTGGCACGAGGACTGGTTAGTCTTAATTCTACTTTGCTGCTTAATCTCCAGCCTTCCAAAGTTTCAGGTTCTCTGACTTAAAATGGTAACCATTTTATTGGTTCCCGTCACTGGACAAATGAAATTCATATTCAAAGTGCCTAGAATTAAACAAGATTATACCATTATTAAATAACTCATACTCTTGTCTTTGGGGCAGCATAGGACTGTAGTGATTCTTCACGTTAGACATTTTCTTTTCTTCTGGTGAGATGGATTCTTTTATTTCTAGGTGCTACAGGCTCTGCAGTGAAATCTGACTCACCTTCCACTTCTAGCATCCCCCCTCTCAATGAAACGGTATCTGCAGCTTCCTTACTGACAACAACCAATCAGCACTCATCCTCCTTGGGTGGCTTGAGCCACAGTGAGGAAATTCCAAATACCACCACCACGCAACACAGCAGGTGATTTGGGGTGAGGATGGAGTTTGGGGTGAGGATGGAGCTCTCTGGTTCTTTTTCTTTCTAACTGGCAAAGACCACATTAGCCCCACTTCTGGGTAAATGGGTGACCTGAAAGCTGTGAGATAAAGACAAAGAGACTTATTTTATTTTTCCCTTTCAGCATCTACTTTTGTTTTAACTGTTGCTTAACTATCCCTGGCTGGCTCTTGTGCTTATTACCATTTTCTCAAGACTTTCTTGTTCCTATGTTCTACCTTATTTTCTTGCTTGTGTTCTTGATTAAAGCTCCAGGCCAGGTGGCCATAGCACTGTTGTTGATGGCACCCTGTTTTCTTACAGCACGTTATCTACACAGCAGAATACCCTTTCATCATCAACATCTTCTGGACGCACTTCGACATCCACTCTTTTGGTAAGTATGATGCTGAAAGGAAGTGTGGTTCTTAAGCTTTTCTTAAACTAGCCAACCCTAAGGTTCTGCCAAGAGGGAATTCTTGATCATTTTTTCATGAGATGATAAAACTCACTGAACTGAGGTTGCAGAGAAACGAGTAAGGGGATGTTGGGAAGCCAAAAGAAGCCAAAGAATCTAGAAATAATGCAGAGCTATAAATCATTCCTTATAGCCTGGAAGGGACACCCTCCATCCTCCATTCCTGTGTTGAAGATAAGGTATATGTTACAAAAGAACATACCTTTCTAGGGACTAATGGTATAGCTCAGTGGTACTGTATGGGTTAGTGTGCATGAAGCCCTTGGTTTAATCCCCAACACCAAAAAAAGGAGAGTGGGGTTGAAAGAAAAGGACAAATCTTGCTAACTGATAGAGCTTGTGTTTCTCTTTCCTTAAAACACAACGTCAAGTTTAAAGTCAGCTGTATGTTATTTTAGCCCATGAACTAGAGAAGAAAAGTGTGTGAGAGAAGGCTATGATACATTTTTCAGATTTCAACTTTATTTGACCGGTCAACCAGTGTTGGGCTCCACCAACACTGGAGTTGTCACCACCCACTTTGCTGTCTTTTTTAACAGGATGATGGTATATGAGTCTGTATTAATAACCATCCTTGTCACATGAGTCTTTAGAAACACGTAGCTAGAGAGTTTTTGTACCTTGGTAGAGGAGACTCTGTTATTATGCCCTGACCTTTTTAATTGGGAAGTTGTTGTGATGATCATATTCAGGAGAATGGATTGTTTATCATTCCTAACCTATATTGCTAATTGCTGCTTCTTCATCTCTCTTCCACTGCTCCTCCCTTTTGAAGCACACAAGTGTGGAGAGTGAGGCGAATCTCCATTCTTCCTCCAGCACTTTCTCTACCACGTCCAGCACAGTCTCTGCACCTCCCCCAGTGGTCAGTGTCTCTTCCAGTCTCAACAGTGGCAGCAGTCTGGGCCTTAGCCTAGGCAGCAACTCCACTGTCACAGCCTCAACTCGAAGCTCGGTTGCTACAACTTCAGGTACCTTTGCATAGCTGGATGGCATTCCTCTAGGATGGAGGGAATCAATAATTGTGTGATAGCATAAAAATGTTTTTTTTTTCTTTTAGGAAAAGCTCCTCCCAACCTTCCTCCTGGGGTCCCGCCATTGTTGCCTAATCCATATATTATGGCTCCAGGGCTGTTACATGCCTACCCAGTAAGTAGGATTGAAGGGTTTGTTCTAAAAGGTGGTGTTGGTGGGACTATTCTTTATAGTTCTGGCTTCAGGCAGTAGACTGTAATTACAGTACAGGAAAAAAATGCCACATATAAACTAATAGGTTTTTTTGCGGGGGTGAGTAGTAGGGATTGGACTTGGGAGCAACCAACCACTGAGCCACATCCCCAGCCCTATTTTTTTTTAATATTTATTTTTTAGTTGCACTTGGACACAGTACCTTTTATTTTATTTATTTATTTTCATGTGGTGCTGAGGATTGAACCCCAGGGCCTCACACGTACTCATCACTGAGCCACAACCCCAGCCCTATTTTTTATTTTATTTAGAGACAGGTCTCACTGAGTTGCTTAGTGCCTGGCATTTCTGCGGCTTGCTTTGAACTTGGGATCCTCTATCTCAGTCTCCTGAGCTGCTGCGATTACAGGCATGCGCCATTGCACCTAGCACAAGTAGGTTTTGAATCTTTGTAGCTTTGGAAAAAACAATCATTTTTAGAGAGGAAAGACTAAACTTGGGCAAGGCCCTCTATTGTGTATTTGCTCTGTGTGAAATAGAAATTCTAGGCTTCAGATGCCAAAGGCCAAAACGTTCATCTGGAATTCCTTTCAGTTTCTTGGAGAATTGTTTTTTGTAGATGAATTGATTTCTTTACTCTGAAGATCTTTGCTGCCTCTAACCTAGTCAGAAGAGAGTTCCCCAGCTCACTTTGGAATTGTCTTGAGAATAAATGGCTGACATTGTTGACTTTTTTTCTCAGGTATATCTTCTGTTACCTCCAGGTATTCAGTACCTCTTAAGATGGAGGGTATGAAAATTTTATTAAAAGACAACTGTACTTCCCCTGAAAGTGGAAGTCTAGATAAACATCATACAGACAAGATTGCTCAAATAACACTGTTGGACATTGTTTAACAACACTGCTTTATCTTGAAATTGGGAGGAAACAAGAGTAAAATCTGAATCTTTCATGGAGAAAATAAATTTTAAACCAGATGTATAGATTAGACAGTAAAGGCAGGAAGATTCCATTCATAGAATAGAGAGTACAGATAGCTGTTCATATACTTGTGTCTATTGTATATGTCACAAGTATATGAACCCAGAAATGGTCTAGATGAATCAGTAGTAAGTAGCTCAATGAAAGTTTCAAGATCTTTCATTAATCCTTTAATCTCTACTTTTATTTTCCCTTTAAGTAAATTGAAGGAAATAAATCTTTTTTTTTGTTGTTGTTGTTTTTTTCCTTTTGGTAGTGTTGGGGATTGAGCCCAGGGCCTTGTTCATGCTAAGGAAGCACTGAACTACATCCCTAGCCCAAGGAAATAATCTATGTCCTGTTCAAAGAAGGACGGTGAATAATGTATTGAATTATCTTGCTTTTTAGCTCCTTGGGTTTTTTGTTTTTGTTTTTAATCATTTATGACCATTTCTCATTAATATCACATGCCATTGTCTTTCAGCCACAAATGTATGGTTATGATGACTTGCAGATGCTTCAGACAAGATTTCCATTGGTAAGTATGTGGAAGGGAACTCTGGTAAAGGAGGTGATCTAAAAATTAGTTTTTAAATTTAATTTAAGGAGGTTTTTTCTTTCTTTCCTTTTTTTTTTTTTTTTTGGTGCTTGGGATCAAACCTAGGTTCTCACATATGCTAAAGCACATGCTATTACTGAGCTACACCCCCAGCCCAAGTGGACTACTACAACTATACATTTTCTACCAATGTCAGTATCTTGTTTTTTAATATTTTGTGTCATTGGAGATTCAACTCAGGAGCTAGTGCACGCCAGGCAAGCACTTTACCATTTAGGTATACCCCACTCCCCAGAGATGTGAAATCTTTGAAGTAAACACATTTTAACCTACTCTGTAGCCCAATAAAGTACTCAGGAGCTCTCAAGATGCTTTCAAGATGCTTTCTATATGTCTCAAACACTTAAAATTACAGGAAAAAAAGAGATATGTTTTTCAAGGTAATTTTAGCATATGCTGTTAGAGATGATGTGTGGAGGTTGAAAATATTATTGGTCCTGATGGAACTTTAGGAGGCATATCCGTAGACCTTGCCTGGCTCTGCTTATGGCCAGGCAGGGGGGACAGTATATGCAAGAGTAATCTGGAGTTTACGCAAACTCAAACCAGCTTCTTTGGTAGCTGGATAAATCGCAGTACTCCCGACATTTTTGTGCTTCTCCCCTGTGGTTTTCATGCTGGAGAATGAATAGCATTGAGTCTGTGCTCTTTTGTTACTCGGTTCTAGGATTACTACAGCATCCCGTTTCCCACGCCCACCACTCCGTTGACCGGGAGGGATGGTAGCCTGGCCAGCAACCCTTATTCTGGTACGACTGGGATGGGGCCAAATAAAGGGAGAGGGAGATTGTATTGGGATGAATGGCAAAACCCTGCTTAATAGCAAGAAAGGACCTGGTTCTCACCTTACATGTCTCTGGCGGAAGTTTAAAATGGACGTGATGAATTGCTTGGTAGATTCACAGTCCTGTTAAAGATGAGGGTTTGGCAGCTTTTTTCCCTTTCCATCTCACTTGTCTGTGATTTCTAAATCTCTCTCTCTCTCTCTCTCTCTCACACACACACACACACACACACACACACACACACACCTTACCCAAAAATATTTTTCCCCCTTTGGTTCTGGGGATTGAACCTAGGGTCTCGCATCTGTACTAAGCCTGTGCTCCATCTTCTGCCCCTCCAGATGACATTATAACTTAGGTTTTTCAGCTTGTTCCAGGAAGTAGTGGATGAACTGGTCTTCTCTGCTCATCTCTTCTTCTGTACATTGCTCACAGTGGCAGTCTCATTGTCTTGCTAGACCTTCTTTTTTGGCCTGACTTTCTTGGCATCCTCCTTGATTTATCATTTTTTCTTATCTGTCGCTGTCCCTTCAAGTCTAGCATGGAGTGTTTCCCAAGGAAGAAAATAGGGGCTGGGGGTGAAAGAATACAAAAAGGTAGAGAAATAATGTAGGAACTTTTTCCTGGGATCTTCTTTTTGCTATAGCAAATATACTCAGCAATAGTCTTTAACTGGCACTGTAGTCTATACTCAACTATAGTTCATACTCAACAATAGTCTTAACTGGCACTATGCTAAATGTATTCTGAGCAATGCTGAATGGAGCTTCAAAGAAATATAATTTAAGGAATTGAATTTTAAAAGTTTTGAATAGGATCTCTTGGAATCATGTGAAACCAAGAGGTGACTTGTGTTGCAGTGAAAGAAACGGGTACATTTAGCTTCTTCTGTCACAGGTGACCTCACAAAGTTCGGTCGTGGGGATGCCTCCTCCCCAGCCCCGGCCACAACCTTGGCCCAACCCCAACAGAACCAGACGCAGACTCACCACACCACGCAGCAGACATTCCTGAACCCGGCGCTGCCTCCTGGCTACAGTTACACCAGCCTGCCATACTACACAGGGGTCCCGGGCCTCCCCAGCACCTTCCAGTATGGGCCTGCTGTGTTCCCTGTGAGTGCCTAGCCTTGGTCTCCTTGTGGTGAAGGCTTCTATCCCTGACACTATCCTAGCTGTGCTTTCAAAGCTAGATGAGTCTTGTAATGAATGAGGAGGAACAGTTTCCACATTGGGCTTTCTTCTGGCCTGGGAAGGGGGAGTGGGATTGGAATTGGTTGAATTATAATAGGGATTAACTTTTTCTAGAATTAGCCAGAAGGGGATGTGATACCATACAGCTTTGCTTTCTTCAGATGGCCATGTATTCCCTGATAGCACTCCCCCTTTTCCTTCCTTCAAATTGCCTCTTGATTTCAAAGGTAGATTATGGAAATATTAGTAAGGGTCTTATTTCACTATTCAAATTATGGCCAGCCTAAATCAGGATTCATAGCCACCTGAACACCTGGGCCCTGGAGTAGGACAGGTGAAACTGATGGTGCATGCTGCCATTTCACTGCAGTTCTGGCCCTTTTGCTCTTCAGGTGGCTCCTACCTCTTCCAAGCAGCATGGTGTGAATGTCAGTGTGAATGCATCAGCCACCCCTTTCCAACAGCCGAGTGGATATGGATCTCATGGATACAATACTGGTAAGCTCCCCGTGGCCCTGGTTCAGTGTCTCTGTGAGGTGTTACTGGGTTGGTGAGGGTGTTCTGCTCTCCACATATGAATATTGATGCTTGGCTGAATTGGATATCTGGGAGCATCATCAGCAGAGGCTCTTGACTCTAGGAAATGCTTTTACTACACATGATTAGAATGCTCAGGGGCATTTTTGGCCGCTAAAATATGTTGTCTGGCCTAAACTTTGGATTAAAAGGAGGACAAGGACCCTAAGATTTTGCTGAGATATCAGTGGAGGCAAGTGTTGTGGCACTGACAGTATAAAAGAGGATATATTCACTGAAAAGAAGGGATAAATGCTTTCATAGCTAACAATATGATTAATAGGCTTGGCTTAAGTCTTTTTGTAGTACTATTATTATTACTATTCCCCTTTCATTCCTAGCTAGAAGACCTAAGATATGGAGAGAGAGGATAGGCATGACCACGCAGTAGAGACAGAATTAGACTGGGAGGTTCCTTTATTTGTATGACTGGTCTTCTTAAAAAGCCCATTTGCATATCTGATGGCAGGGAGAGAATTGTAGGAATCCTCTGGATAGGTAATGACCTAAAAGATACTTAGCTTATCACTTATTTCCATATTTGACATCCATGCTCCACTTTTGAAGGATGGAAGTGGAGGAGACATTGAATAAAACCATTTCATCTACGTTTTTCAGTGACATATATGAGGAGGAGCCTATTGTAGTTGCAAGGGGTTGGGGTTGAGGATTGTCTTTCAAAGCTCAGTTAGTTTCAAGGTGATTTGGATGGAGCAACATCTGTGTGGGCTCCAGATGAGTAAATTGCTCAACATTTTATTTATTTTTTGGTACTGAGGATTGAACCCAGAGACATTTTACCACTGAGCTGTATCCCCAGTCCTTTTTATTTTTTGAGATAGGGTCTCACTAAGTTGCTGAGACTGGCCTCAAACTTAGAAGCCTCCTGCTTCAGCCTCCTAAATTGCTAGGATTAGAGACATGCATCAATGCACCCAGCTCAAAATTTTCACTAATTGGGAAACTGTCTTAAGCTGAGCACAGAAGGTAATAAAGACTAGTCTTAATAGTCAGGTGGAGCTTTGGACTGTGCTCTATGACTTAAGAGTGGGTCATAATAAATTTTAAAAATCCTGAGAAAAGCCCCATTAAGATTTACTACCCAGGTTCCTTGGGGCCACTGCTGTCACTGAATAAGGTCTTGTTGATGATGGGAGGATTATAAGCCTTTTGACTTGGCCCCATTCCAGGAACATTAAAATTAAACTTCAGCTGGTCCAGGTATGAGAATTTTCAGAGGTAAGGTAGGTGGTTGATAATATAAGACAGTTGGCATATCTGATTCTGGAAATCCTAGCTTCTTACCTCCCTTAATATTTCAGAAACCTGTTAGTTCTTTGAGAACCCCCAATCCCCAACCCCACAGAGGGCTCTTGTCATTCCATTCCTCATCAACCTCTAAATTCATTTATTTTTATGTATTTGATTCCTTTTAGGAAGAAAATATCCACCCCCTTACAAGCATTTCTGGACGGCTGAGAGCTAATTTGGCCCAAGGCTGGGGGCTGTGTTTTGTGTGTGTGTATAAATTTGCACTGAAGTCTTGTTTCAGAAACCAGACCACTGAGGAGAGCCTGCTGAGCTGAGGCCATGGCCTGCGTGGCTTGGGGAAATGAGTTGGTGGATATCTTCTGGGCTTTTGAACTCCTCCCCATTTCCCTCTCCCCCTTGTGTCTGACCCTGTCTTACCCATTTCGAGTTCAAGCGGTGCAGCACCTCCGAAGCATCAATGCACACACCTGCTGTTGCTTTTGATTTCTGGAAGGCATGTAGTTTCAACTTGTAACAAAAATATTTGTAGTCTTCAATAAACTGTGGTATTTCTTTAGCTAACTCTGGCGTTCTTTCCGTGCATGTCTTTCTGGACACTAGGAACCAATGTTGTATTGTGGATAAAGGGTGGAGGGTGGCCTTTTAATTCAGACCCCAGCCTAGGCAAAGAGCTGTTAACTTTTCTGTATGGTTGTTTTTAAGGTGGGAGGAGGGGAAACAACCTCAGTTTCCAGCCTGTTGATTGGTTGGTGAAGGAGGCTACTTATAAAATCCCTGATTCCCATGCTTATATCTCTTCACTTTTCCATTTGGATCTTCCCTTTTTGCTTTTGACATAAGCAGAGGAGAAAGGACAAAAAGGTTTATAGAGAGAAAAGCAAAAAGAGATGGTGTTCTAGGCTGTTGATAGGGAAGCATTTTCCAAGGTTTAATTCCCACATCTGTTTCCCAAAGATTGACTGGCTGATTGAGATCTGATAAAACCATTAGTGATCAGCTAGTTGATGACTCAGGTTCTGTGGAAACTGTGCTAGCCTGGAACATTGTTCTTATCCTTTGATGGTTTCTCAGAGATTGTGGATTATTAGTCATTTTGCACTTGTAGGTGTAGCAAAGGATGTGTGGGAGAGATTTGATTAGACATCCCAAGTATGGAAATTCTAATCACTACTCGGTCCACCATCTACTAGTACACCATCAGCCCTTTTGTTTATAGAGTTAACTTAGATCACCATCTTTGGTTAATTGAAAACCAAAGTGTTCAGCTTTCGTTGTATTTGTTTCCAGCCCTCTAGAGTCATTTTGCTCTGTGGAGGGTGATCGGCTTTCCCAGGGCCTGTCATATTAGGAAAGAATGGTTCTTGCTTCTCCTCCCTACCATCCACATTCTGTTGGGATGATTGTCACTGTTTGGGAGTGGGTATAGGCAGGACATAATATTTGAAATAAAAAGGGAAACCTTTATCTAGGCTGAGCATAATTGTAGTATAGGTTCAGGAAATCAATACCCATTATTTTCCTAGGTTTTCTAATGGTTACCTTGAAGCTATTATGGTGACTACACAGTATTCTTGGGGGGCGGGGGTCTGCGTTTCTAGTTCCTTAAAGACCTCATATCCAATTTAAGACCTCTGGACTAGAAGCTGTATTGTAGCTATTCCAGTCTCTGCACAGAATAAGACCAGGTAGGGGTATAGTACAATTAAATTTCTTCTTACCAGCCAGATTAAGAATCTAATTAGTCATTTTTCCCTTCCTCCAGAGCAATCTAGCCTTGATTTGCAGAGGGTAATCCTTTGCAGTAAAGAAAAATCAGTGTTGGGGTTTGTCTTTAAAATGTTCTGTTTATTCCACCTTCAGTCTCAATCCTTCCCCACAGCCCTTATTTTTTAGCCATTTCTGTTCTTGAACTCCCTGTTCTTAAAATTTGTTACCCTGTTTTTCTCTAGATGAACATCTGAAGTTTGGAAAGGGAAGGGGAAAAATACCCCGTTAGCTCCTTAAGAGGTTCCTGTCTTGTTCCCGTCTACTTCAGTGCCTTCAGAGTGTAGAGTTGATACTTTGGAGATGGGGAAGTATTTTCTCTTGCTTGGTTTCTGTAGTTCTGTTCTTTTTCCTAGTTGGTGTTTGCTCCTCCCTGGAACTATCTGGACTTATGATGTGGGAGGGTTTTCCAGGTTAAGATGCCTCTTCTGTTGGGAAGATTCTAAAGTGACTGTCCAAGGTGGGCTTAACTTCTGAAGGCTGGCTTTGTCATAGGCATTGGTTGGGAGGATTTGGGTTCTGGAGTTTGAAGGGGGACTGCTGTTGAATTGTGGGTAAATGGAGAATTCCTTATTTGTGATTTGTTCACTTAACACAGCTTTTCTAAAAAAAATTTTCATCGGGGTGTTTGTAACAGCAGAGGGCAAGGAAAAAGATCCTAGGGCATAGACAGAAACCCAAAGTTATTCTGGTTTCATTTTGTCTTCATGGGACCTAATGTATTTTTAAAATCATGCTGTAAATTCCTAGCTGTTTTGTTTCTCAGATTTTTAAAATTTCTTTTGAAATGCTAGATTATTTATCCCATGGCCTTTTCTGTCTCGTTAATCCATTGCCAAACCCTAGGAAGAAGAGTGTAGTATATTTTTCAGCTTGAGGAAAACAAAATGAGTGGTTATACTGCTATGGTTTCCTTTGAATTGTAGTAGTTATAGGAAGAAGTTTGTCAACTGGAAACATGCAAGTAGTGGTGTGGGTTAGGGCTTTTCATGGAAACAACTAAAAAAACAACCAATGTATTTAGTTTCTGTATCCCACATAAGCTTTAGGAAATAGCCCACTCTTACCTACACACTTTCCCTCCTTGCCTCTGTACTGGAAGTGTGTAAATGGAAACTCACTTTTATGCCAGCACTTTAATTAATAAAAAGCCGAAAAACTCGCAAGACTAGAGAAACTGGACTAAGTGAGCCAAGGCTCCAAGAATAAAAATGCTCTTGGGGACTGAATTGAGCTGTTCCTCCAGTACTTACCTTATTCAGTAAAGGTATGGATTCTGAGCCCAAAAGTTGTCTCTTCAGGGACTATCTAAATCTTCAGGGGCAGGACATGTGGGGTTTGGGTAGATTGATTTGAAGTGGACACTACATGTTTATTACATTCTTTTTGGCTTGGCACAGAAGTGTTTTGAAATCATATAGGCTGATGAGGTTTGGTCATATTCCCTTGCTTCCCCCCAAAAACAGCTCACCTCAGTCTCGTACATATACTCCACATCTATCTGGAAAAGGAAAACGAACCCTTAGGGAGCCTGTGTGTCATGAACTCTTATGATCTCAGGACTGACCTGAAGGTGGAAAAACAGACTAAAATTCCCTTTCAGTGCTATAGCTAGCAAGGCTGCAGACGTCACTTGACCCCAGGAACAGGGCCAGCAGCTAGCTGAGCTAACCTCCTGTCTGTTTCCTCCTCCCTCAGGTGTATCAGTCACCTCCAGCAACACTGGCGTGCCAGATATCTCTGGATCTGTGTACTCCAAAACCCAGGTAGGTGCCCGGCTCTGGACAGAAGTAGAAAAAGACACAGAGATGTGGTGGCTGAGGATCGAACCCAGTGCCTCACATGTGCGAGGCAGGTGCTCTTCCATTCAGCCCCAGCCCCAGCCCCAGCCCCCACCCTACCTTTTTTAAATGGTCTCTAGATTTCAGTTTTTCTAGAAGTTTGAATTTAGCTCTCTGAGAAGAAACCACAAAGATGAATAGGAAGCCAGGTGTGCTAAAAGGCCTGTAATCCCAGTGACTCAGAGCCTGAGGCAGAAGGATTGAGAGTTCAAAGCCAGCCTCAGCAATTTAGCAACTGAGACCGACCCTGTCTCTAAATAAAATACAAAAAAGGGCTGGGGATGTGGCTCAGTGGTTAATTGCCCCTTAGTTCAATCCCTGGTACCAAAAAAAAAAAAAAAAAAGGAATAGGAAGGTGAGATGGGTACATTGTTATAATGTGATGTGAGTTATTGTGCAGTTGTCCTGGCTTTTTTAACCTACCCATTCCCAACCTTTTTCATAACTTTCCAAAAGAAAATATACGGGAAAAGGAAACTAGTTTATTCCGTTCTTTGTGAATAAATCTAAACAAAGAGTAGGTATGGAAAGGAGATAACCCAAAACCTAAGTGAAGCATTTGTTACAGAGTTAGCCACAAGTTTTTTGTTGTTGTTGCTTTTCTCCCCCATCACCATAAATAACTAAAAAGTTTGCTATAAAATGTTAGGGGTTTGGAGAGCAGGAAGTGCCTCAGAGCCAAGACCTTGAACACTCAGAATACCTCACTGTATATCCATTTCTTTTGGAATGTCCAAATAGTTTAATTTCTACCCAAGCCCAGGGGCAGGGATGCCAAGGATAGTTAGCAAATTTTCTTATGTTTATGTACAACACTAGTTAATTTCACATTCATCCTTCTGTTTGATTCCTACAACAGAGAGGTCAGTAGCATCCCTGTTTCAAGTATGAGTCAACTAAGGCTGAGAGATTGGTATTTTCCCAGGATTGAGTAGCTGTTAAAAGGGCAAGAGTTGGGACTGAGACTTTTATATCTGACTCGAGATATTCTGTTCTTTCTGACTATGCTGTTTTCTCAGGGTGGGGGAGCTTTGGCTCAGAAATTCCCAGGATTCCTTTGCCTGATACCTTTTATTCTTTTTCCTTCTTTCTTCCTGGACAGCAGTCCTTTGAGAAACAAGGTTTTCATTCCGGTACTCCTGCTGCCTCCTTCAACTTGCCTTCAGCCCTAGGAAGTGGGGGGCCCATCAATCCGGCCACAGCTGCTGCCTACCCACCTGCCCCCTTTATGCACATTCTGACCCCACATCAGCAGCCGCACTCCCAGATCCTTCACCATCACCTGCAGCAGGATGGCCAGGTAATAGCCCTTCTCCCTCTCTCCTTTCCCTTCCTCTTCCTTCCTGTCCCTTTTAACTGCCTCCCCTTTCCTTTTCTTACCCTTCCTCACCACCACCTTCACCCAATCCTCCCCAGCGCCAGCCAGGGGCACACAGCACATACAGACACAAGCGCACATAACACGAGCGGCCGGCAAAAGAAATGTCAGAGAAGGGGCCAGATCAAAACCCTTTTTGCCCATTTCCTTTGGTGTCTTTTTTCCTCCACCTCCTCCCATGGCACAGTTGTCCTCATCCCATTAGACCTGGGTCACACCTTCCCTTTTACCTCTCCCAGCCTTTCCCCTTTCCTGACATTATAGCTTTCCCTTCTAATGGTGGAGTTCTATTGTCAAAGTTTGTCCCTTTATTTTCCATATATCCTGGTTCTGCCTCAGCTACCATATTTGCAGATGATTCTCTGTTGCCAGCGCCAGCAGGAGGAGCAGGTAATGAAACTGAATGATGATATGCTTGAACCCACTCCTTTTCAGACCCCATTTCACCTCCAAAGCCTCAGGGAACTTGAAAAGATTGCGCGGTCACACATCGGGATACACAAACACAAAACACCTTGCTGAGCTCTCTGGCCTCCCTATCCTCTGTTCTCCTTCCCTCCTCAATACCCTCTTGATCTTTCTATCCTTCCCCAACTCTGGAAAAACACTTGGTTACCAGAATGGAAAAGATTGGTGGGGCAGAATCTGGAGCCTGAGGCTTCAGACTGTCTCTCCTTTCTTGCCTGAAACAGGCTCATAGATGTGATGTGTGGTGGTGGAGAGATCCACGGGGTGGTACAAGAGACCTCTTGAGAGCTCCATCATAGGTGGCTGGAGACCTAGAATTAAGGGGTTCCCTGCTCTCAGCTTTTCAAGTTGAGGCATTTATGGGACTTAATGAAAATGGAATTACCTTGTGGTCACTCATCTCCCAGAACCATAATTCTTATAGTTCCCTTTTTTTCCAGACCCAGGTCAGGGGTAGTGAGAGGAGGTAGAATTCAAAGTAGAACTGAGTTATTATCTCTAAGGCATCTTGTCCTCTTTTCACCTTTCCCCTATTTAAAGGTCAAAAATGCTTTCTCGCATGGAAGAGAGGGGGCTGTATTAGCTATGGAGACCAAATTTTCTGTGGTTGAAAAGTAAATGTCAATAGAATCTGAGCAAGGGGAACAGGAGAGTAAGGCAGTTTCGCACATCTCCACCTGGACATGGTACAGATTTGTCCCACTAACTAGACACCTTTTTCCTCCCCATCATCCTCCCATTCCCCTGCAGACGGGCAGCGGGCAACGTAGCCAGACCAGCTCCATCCCGCAGAAGCCCCAGACCAACAAGTCTGCCTACAACAGCTACAGCTGGGGGGCCAACTGAGGCCCTGACCCTCCTCTCCCGGTCCTATCTTCTGAGAGGGCTTCTCAGCTGGAAACTATGGAAACAGCATCAAAGAGAGAAAGGAATGTGGGGGGGTTCCGCTGCCCCCCACCCCCAGCGGCCCACCCCATGCCTCAGCTTCATGTCTGTCCCATTCCTATACCATCCCCACCCTGTTGTATGTATTATAGGATTTGTATTTTCTTTTTTTTTTTCTTTCTTTCCTTCCTTTCCTCTTCCTCCTCCTCCCTTGCATTCAAGATTATGAAACTTTGCTGTGGGCCCTGCCCTTCCTTCACTTCTTCCTGTTCACCCTGGTGGTATATGGGTGAGGTGGGGAGGTGGGACCCCCAAATATATATCAGCCCAACAGCCCTAAGTCTCCTCCTTTATTATTAGGAAAACAAAAACAACAACAACAACAAAAAAATGGCGTCATGAATATGAACAGCATTGTCAGATGAATTAGTTGAAGTGGTTTTTTTTGTTTTGTTTTTTTTTTTTGGTTTTTTTTTTTTGTACTGTGTCCTCAAATTTAATGGATTAATGTGTCTTGTATATATAAAAAGAAAACCTCTACCTTCAGCCTCTGCCCATTCTTGCTCCGTCTAGGATATCCTCAGTCTCGTCGATGACCAGCTTGGTGAATAAGTATTACCGTACCAACTGGGCCTCCTCTTGCAGGCCTCGAAGGCAGTGGAATAAAATGAAATCTTTGCCCTTTAAGAACTACTCTGACCTTAATGTGCTAGTATCTTGCCCTGGAAGGGATTCCCTTCACCCCTAAGAATTTCACAACCTGAGCCTGGAAAGAGCCACTACAAATCTTCATTTCTTCCAGAAACTGCCACATCTTCAGCACATTTCAGACAGTGAAGGGAGAGGATAGAGATTGAATGGAAAGGAGGGGGGAGGATGAAGAAGGAGCTGAGACAATTTCAAAGAAAGAAATGGCTTTATGGAGTCTTTTAAGTATGACATAGATGGATCCACAAATGAAAAGAAGTTGGAAGCAACATCACTTTTGGCTGGCAAACCATTTCCCTGCTAGAATTAGACTGCGGTATTTCTTGCTTTTTTTTTTTTTTTAGTTTTAGTTTTAGGTGGCCACAATATCTTATTTTATTTGTATGTGGTGCTGAGGATGGAACCCAGCTCCCGGCGCATGCCAGGCAAGCGCGCTGCCGCTTGAGCCACATGCCCAGCCTTTCTTGTTCTTGAATGCTCCATTAGGCTGTTATACCCTGTCTCAGGAAGAGTACTCCAGAGCAAGACCTAAGGTGGGCGTAAGGTCCAGGAAGGAAGAGGCTCTGAGTACATGACAGCTGGAGTCTGCCTGTTTTAGGCTGATCTGAAGCCACCATCCTGCCTCAGCCCCCTGACTAGGGACTAGGATGTAGGCCAGCAGCTCCAGGCTGAAAAGGGGATTTGTGACCTCTAACCGTATTGGGGATCTAACTCTAGGGGCGCTCTACACGGAGCCACATGTCCATCCCTTTTTAACTTTGTTTTGGTACTGGGGATTGGACCCAGGGACGCTTTACCGCTGAGCTACATCCCCAACTATTTTTAAAGACAACGTCTCAACGTTACCAAGGGCTGGCCTCGAATTAGCCGTCCTCCTGCCTCAGCCTCCCTAGTCACCGGAATACAGGCGTGCTCCATTGCGCCTTGCAAAAGGCATTCTGATAGCCCCCAATTTGTTGCTTTACAGGACACCTGAAAAGCTTCCCTTCCCTGGTGGCCCTACAAATCCTTTGGTCTTGCTGGTTGCACAGCCTGTTCAGAAAAAAAGAATCCTTTGTGAATATGATAAACTCGAGAGCTGAAGAGATGAATTCCAAGCGTCCCCATGTCATTATCAGCTCTGAGGATTTCAGTACTTGAAGGAGCTAGTAAAATACTGTCCATTCCTCTAATAGACGTCCCCCAGATCAGTTTAGAATGCGACGGAGGCAGACGGCAAGGTGGTTTCTGCGCCTGTGCCCTTGGTGCGGCGGCTTGAGGGCCTCAGGTCGCTCCATTTGTGCGGCGGGGCTGCCCTCTGGCGGCTGTCGGAGACCATCGCGTCAACTCCTCGAAACGCCTTCGGTCGGCAAGAAAGAGTGGACCTAGGAAGGGAGGTGATCACTGGAAAGCCAAAATTTGGCAAGCATACGCGCCTCGCAGGAAACTGAGAGGGGCCGGGGGCGGTGGGTAAAAATAAAGCCCTTCTAAAGAGCACCGCCCGCCGCGCCTCTCGGTCCTCGGGGCCTACAGTCGTTTTACGACAGTGTGGCGCATCTGAGGCTTGCTTTCCGGCAGCGTGGTCTTAACGCCGTGCTCAATTTTCGGCAGCGTAGTGCAGGCTTCCCTCTGGGGCGGATGGGCCGCGCGAGAGGTCCCAAGGTTCGAGTCCCAGTTCGGGAATGAGCCTCTTTGACGTCTTCCGGGGCTTTTTCGGCTTTTCTGGACCTCGGAGGTGAGAGTAGGTCTGGTCTGGGTAAAGAGGGCGGGGGGCTTCTGGGAGGAGCTTCGCCCTGTTTTGGGAAATACTTCCCTTCTCCTCCAACTCCTGCGGAGAGGACAGAAGCCTCGGTGGGGCCCTCTCCGACAGTGCCCAAGCCCGTCCTTAGGAGGAGGAAGAGCAGCCTTTACCTCTCTTGCCTGGGGTGATGCAACAAGAACCTGGGCGGCGGGAGGGGCGGACAATGGGCGGGCTGGGGAGGAGGGCCGTGGGCAGGGTCCGGTGGGAGGCACTGGGGGACGCCGAAGAGGGACCAGGGCCAGGCGCTGGGGAGCAGCTGCGAGGTGAGGATTGACTTTGGTAGAAACGAAACAGAACAAAGGCAGAAAGCAGAAACACCTGTCAGCTGTTTGGTGTTGACCGTCCCTGCTGTCCCTGTTGACACCCTTGAGATAGGTTATGGCTTAAGTTGTGCTGAACTCTTGGTGGCTTGTTTGCCCCCACCCTCAGCCACAGAGATCCCTTTTTTGGAGGGATGACTCGAGACGAAGATGAGGACGATGAGGAAGAGGAAGAGGAAGGAGCCCCATGGGGCCGTGGGAACCGGGGGTTTGATGGTTCCCAGCCCCCAGAGGAATTTGGCTTCAGCTTCAGCTTCAGCCCAGAAGAAGGGATGCGTTTCCAGGATAACTTCGGCTTCGATGACCTAGTACGGGACTTCAATAGTATCTTCAGCGAGATGGGGGCCTGGACCTTGCCTTCCCGCCAGCCTGGTGTGTGGATTTCCCTGAGGGAGAACCCAGGGGTTTCTAGTGGATTGGTGGGTGAAATAAGGAGCCTATGCAGGGAGTAGTTAGAGGACACAAAGTGTGAGAAGACATGATTTCCGAGAGATTTAAGGGACTAAGTCCTTTCCTACCCCAGTACCCACCTGCCACCTTTCTACAGAGCTTCCAGGGCCTCAATCGGAAGCACCTGGTGAGAGACTGCAGGAGGGACAGACCCTTCGGGACTCAATGCTTAAGTACCCAGATAGTCACCAACCTAGGATCTTTGGTGGGGTCTTGGAGAGTGATGCAAGAACTGAGTCCCCCAAACCAGCACCAGACTGGGGGTCCCAGAGACCTTTTCATAGGGTGAGTACCCCATCCAAGCCTGAACTGAGAGTCTGAGAGACCAGTAATAAAGTGCAATGACTAGAATCCTTGTTGGCACCTCATAGACTTGGTTTGGAATTCTACGCCCTTCACTTAGTGTATTTTGTCTGGTTTTGTTTTGTGGTGCTAGGGATCAACCCCATGGCCTGCCTTGCGCTAGGCAAATGCTCTACTACTAAGTCCATCTCCCAGTCCTGTTTTCTATATTAAGTTTTTTGTAGGGTTTTTTTAAGTTGGAAGAGGACACAGTAACTTTATTTTTTCATGTGGTTCTGAGGATCAAACCCAGTGCCTCACATGTGCTAGGCAAGCTCTCTACCACTGAGCTAGGACAGTCCCCAGCCCTTTGAAGGTTTTTTTTTTGTTGTTGTTGTTGTTGTTAGTGGACATTTATTTATTTACATGCCATGCTGAGAATTGAACCCAGTACCTCACACATGCTAGGCAAGTGCTCTATCACTGAGCCCAGCCTGGAGTTCTGCTTTTTATTAAAAAAAAAAAAAAAAAAAAATCCAGTGATTCTTGGCTAAAGCAAGATTGCTAGAGGAATACAGGGAAATATCATTTTAGGAAGACTTTCTGGTAGAAGGATAGGGAAACAGCCAGGTAGGCGTAAGTAAATAAAGCTATGCTGAATGGAATAGTTTCTCTTAAGGAAAGGGGGATTGGGGAACTTTAGTGGTTTGGAGACTGTGATCCTTCAAGTGTCGAGGGTGACTTTTCACCTACTGTGGCTTCTTCTACAGTTTGATGATATGTGGCCAGTGACTCCCCATCCTAGAGCCAGAGAAGACAATGGTGAGTGTGGAGGGGAGGGGACATTTATCATCCCTCTGTTATTCTGTCCCCTCTCTCTCTCTGAAGTTTTTTCCTGTTGTACTTGTCCCCTTTTTTACTTGAACTCTTTCTTTTGGTTCTTTATCTCTTTGCTTTTTCAGATCTTGATTCCCAGGTTTCGCAGGAAGGTCTCGGCCCAGTTCTCCAGCCCCAGCCCAAATCCTATTTCAAGAGCATCTCTGTGACCAAGATCACTAAGCCAGACGGGGTGAGTTGGGAGAGAGGAGTAAAGGAAACTGGCCAGGGACTACCCCAGAAAGAGGCCTTGAATAAAGAAACCACTGACCTCACCTTTAGTGATGTTAGCATATGGTGGTGGCTTCTGCTTGTAGATAGTGGAGGAGCGCAGGACTGTGGTGGACAGTGAGGGCCGGAGGGAGACCACAGTGACCCGTCAAGAACCAGAGAGCAGTCCTAGATGTGGTAAGTTAAGAGTATGAGTCAAAAGGGCCCATCTCAACTCCTTGGGGAAAGGAAACTCTTGCTCTTGTACCCTTTAATATTATTTCTCTCCTTTGCCTCTGACCGTTCTTGTCATTTAGTCAATCTGTTTATGACTTTCTTCCTTAGATCCAGAATCGCCAAGACCTCCAGCCCTGGATGATGCTTTTTCCATTCTGGATTTATTCCTAGGACGTTGGTTTCGGTCCCGGTAGCCTTGTTAATCTTAGGGGCCTTCAGGTCCTTTCCACTTCTCACTCATTGCCCACCATCATTAAGCTTAGCTGCTTCTGCCACCTCAGGGGCTTGGGTATGTGGAACAGTGATTTGGGGGTGTGTCAGTCTGCCATTCACCTAGACTGACCAATAAAACCTTTATTTATGGTACTGGTCTTGGTCTTTCTTTTGTTAACACTGTTTTACTTTCCAGAATCATGCAGCACTTGACATTTTGGCTTAGTTTTCTCCTTATTTTTATTTTTAAAAAAATATTTTCAGCCAGCTACGGTGGGGCTCACCTGTAATCCCAGTGGCTCAGGAGGCTGAGACAGGAGGATTGCGAGTTCAAAGGCAGCCTCAGCAATGGTGAGACACTAAACAACTCAGTGAGACCCTGTCTCTAAATAAAAAACAAAAATAGGGCTGGGGATGTGGCTCAGTGGTTGAGTGCTGCCCCTGAGTTCAAACCATGGTACCAAACACACACACACACACACACACACACACACATTGTGTGTGTGTGTGTGTGTGTGTGTGTGTGTGTGGTGTAGACAGGCCCAATACCTTTATTTTGCTTATTTGTTTTTTTGGGGTGCTGAGGATGGAACCCAGTGCCTCACATGGGCTAGGCAAGCACTCTGCCACTGAGCCACAGCCTAGCCCCCGTCTTATTTTTAAAGTTTTTGTTCTACTTCCAAAACCTGATTTACTATAGAGTCGGACACCATTGGAAACTGATTTCTTATTGAGGAGATAACTGCAGATAATGCCAACAACATTTCTAAGAAAGGATACATCAAGCTGGGCACAGTGATACGTCTAATCCCAGCCATTTGGGAGGCTGAGGCAAGAGGATCACAATTTGAGGCCAGCTTAGGCAATTTAGTGAGAGCTGTCTCAAAACAAAATTTAAAGGACTGGGGATTATGCTCAGGGGGAAAGCACTTGCCTAGCACATGTGAGGTCTTGGGTTCGATACCCAGTATCACCACCACAAAAACAACAAAAATACATCAATACAGCAGATTTCCCCCCAAACGGTGTGTTTGGTATGAAGTAGGGGATGACTGTTTTTCCTAAGTGCAGGACCACTGATTGGATAATTCACAGGATAATATGAAGAAGGATATAGGTGAATATTTCTTTACTGGCTGTTTTTATTTTTACGTATGTTAGAAAAGTATAACTTATACAAACATTACTAGATCTTTTTCTCATTGAAAACTTTTTTTTTTTTTAGTACTATAGTTAGGAATGGCAGGTTTTACACATTTACTTCCCTCTGTTTTCTTTCTAAACCACACAAAAATGATGACAAAGGGATTTTTATAAAAAGGCATAAGTATAAGTATCAAGGACAGGAATTGATAATAATGAAATTTCTTTTTTTTTTTTTTTTTTTAGTTGGACACCTTTATTTTATGTATTTGTTTTTATGTGGTGCTGAGGATGGAACCCAGGGCCTCACTAGGTAAGCGCTCTACCACTGACCCACAACCCCAGCCCTGAAATTTGTCTTTTTATTAAAATATCTTTTGGTTGACAGAAGCTGTTGATTTGTTATAGCCAAATTTATGTTTTCCTTTTATGATTAGCATTCTTTTTTTTAATATTTATTTCTTAGTTGTAGTTGGACACAATATCTTTATTTTATTATATGTGGTGCTGAGGATCAAACCCAGGGCCTCGCACGTGCTAGGCGAGCACTTTACTGCTGAGCCACAACCCCAGCCCTGATTAGCATTCTTTATAACTTTCAGAAATCTCTCCTAATCCAAAGTTAAAAGGATATTTTCCTATTTATCTGGTAAAAGTTTTATTATAGTTTTTTTCTTTTCAGGTTTTGAAATCTACCTGGAATTTATCTTGGTGTATGGTCTGAATTGGGAGAAAAACTTTATTTTTTCCCATTTGGAAATAGTATATTAATGGTTAAATAAGTATTTATAAATATACACACCTGTGGGCTGCGGCTCTAGCTCAGAGGCAGAGCACTTGCCTAGCGTATGTGAGGCACTGGGTTCAATCCTCAGCACACATAAAAGAATAAAGACTTGCTGTCCATCTACAATATAAAAAAAATTTTTTTAAAGTATACTAGGTCTTTCTATTCTGTGCTAGGTCTTTGTATTCTCTTATACTCATCTACTTACCTGTCTTTGTGCCTGTATCACACTTTAAATATCACTTATGTTTAGTCTTTCCATCTTTTATTAAATAAATTCTCTTAACTGCTGAAGTTTATAAGAATACATTGGTTTTTCCAGTCATTTCTTTAGAATTTCACCATAAATACAAATGAAGTCAAAGATCACCATAAATGAAGAAAGCCTCTAACATGAATAATGGAAACTCATACGAAAGAAGCAACTTGGAAGAAACAGACTAGGTAGAGGAAAACTTAACCAGTGTCATCTTTAGAAATATGAAATAATATATTGTGTCCTTAAAACTTCCTAGGTTGGTGGTATATAACTGAAATTCCAGCTACTGGCGAGGCCAAGGCAGAAGGATTCCAAGTTTGAGGCTAGCCTGGAAAACTTTGTGAGACTGTCTCAAAATTAAATGAGCTGGGAGTATAGCTCAGTGATATAAATGTTTACCTAGCATGTTCAAGACCCTGGGTTTAATCCTCAATGCTGGGGGGTGGAGGGGAAGTAATAAAAAATTACAAAAGGATGCTAGAAAAGAAAAGAGCAAAAGAACCTCAGGGACTTAAAAATTTGGTAGCAGAAATGGAAAAATAAATTATTTTGAAGACAAAGTTGAGGAAATATCCAAAAAAGTAGGTGAAATAAAAAGAAAATATATGTAAATTATCAATGAAATAAGAAAATACCCAAGATAGAAGGATATTACTTTAAAAAAACAAACAAAAAACCACTTTATTTTATTTATTTATTTTTATGTGGTGCTGAGGATGGAACCCAGTGCCTCGCATGGGCTAGGCAAGCTCCCTCCCACTGAGCCACAACCCAGCCCCCCCCCCCCATATTACTTTATAATCTGGAAGGACCCGCTATATGCTAGACATGAAGGATAAAGATAAATCTACTCCAAGGCACATCATGTGAGATTTTAGAACACTATAGAGACAAGGAGAAATTTTAAATTGGGGGGAGGGGGAGAGCTCACAAAGGATTAGGAATCAGAACATAAACTTTAATAGCAAAATGAATTAAAAGATGGGCTGGGGTTGTGGCTCAGTAGTAGAGCACTTGTCTCACCATGTGAGACACTGGGTTTGATCCTCAGCACCACATAAAAATAAATAAAAGGCATAAAAATATCTAAAAAAAAATACAGTGGAGCCAGGTTCTTGGGAAGCTGAAGCAGGAGGATCACTGCATTTAGGAGTTCCAGACTGTTTGAGACAAAATAAGCAAAAAATACGACTGGAAGGCTGGGAATGTGGCTTAGTGGTAGAGCGCTTGCCTACCACACATGAGGCATTAGGTTCAATCCCAGTACCACATTAAAAATAAATAAATAAACAAAATAAAGGTATTGTGTCCATCTACAACGTGTGTGTGTGTGTGTGTGAGAGAGAGAGAGAGAGACAGTGTGGAGAGCCACCAATTCCACTACTGGGTATAAATCCAAAGGAAATGAAATCAGTATGTTGAAGAGATGAATCAATAGAAGTGTCCAACAAATAAGTAAAATATCTTTAAAAATAAAAATTAAGAGCCACCCACAGTGCCACGTGCCTATAGCCCGTGGGAGACCTTGAGGCTGGAGGATGGCTTGGCTTCAGCAGTTCAAGGCCAGCCTGGACCACAGAGGGAAACCACATCTCAAAAAAATACATAAAAAAAAATTTAAAAAGCAAAGAAAAAACGGGAGCAGAAAACTTACAAATAAGGAAAATTACTTCAATCTATAACAAATGTGGGAGGGCATTAGACACTTTTATACATGAAAGGTCTCATGTACCTATGAGGAAACTTCTGGAGGAAGGAAGGGGTGGTTGTAATCAGGGATCTCCCTCTTCATCAGAAAGCAAGCTTTGAATTGGCTCAAAAGAGGGAAGAATTCTATAATGATGAAAGGAGATTCCATGATATGGCTGTGCTTTCGATAAAGCAAACGGTCTAGGCTGCAGTGTGTCAGAAGAGTCCAGATGTCTTCAAAAAGATGAAACTAGCTGGGCACAGTGGCACATACCCATAATCACAGCTACTTGGGAAGCTGAGGCAGGATGATCGTTAAGTTTGAGATCAACCTATCTCCAAATAAAAATGCTAGGGAAATAGCCTCATGTGGCTTATAGAATTATTTGATCCTCAAAATAAAAAGGCTTGGGGCTGGGGTTGTGGCTCAGAGGTAGAATACTTGCCAAGCATGTGTGAGGCACTGGGTTCCATCCTCAGCACCACAAACAAAGATATTGTGTCCACCCAAAACTAAAAAATAAATATTCTAAAAATAAAATGGCTCAGTGGTAAAGCACCCACCAGGTTCAATCCCCAGTACGGGGGCGGGGGGGGGGGGACTGATTAAAACAAAAATTTTCTTTTAGTTGTAGATGGACACAATATCTTTATTATTTATTTATTTATTTATTTATATGGTGCTGAGGATTGAACTCAGTGCCTCATGCATGATACAACCCCAGCCCTGATATATTTTAATTATTGAAAAATTTTAACAATTGTTGGGCAAAAGAGCTCGGGATTTGAATAAAGGGCAAGTGCTTAGAAAACTAAGTTAACAATAAGACAACAATTGCTCTATTAATTGTATCAGGGATACAAAATGAGGAGTTTAGTTAAATTATACCATATGGCCCACTTTTTTGGTTGTGGTAGTACTGGGATGGAATCCAGGTATGCCCTACTACTGAATTATAAATCCAGCCCATTTTATTTTTTCTTTCAAGGCAGGGTCTTACTGAGTTGCTGAGGCTGACCTCATACTTGGGGTCTTGCTTCAGCTTCCTGAGTAGCCAGGATTACATGGGTGTGCCACTGTACCCCACTGGCCTAGCTTTAAGTAGCATATATACTATGATAACAAATAATATTGCTACAATATAAGGTATAATGGGTCTTTGTTGGGAAAGCAGAGGAATTGAAGTATGCATATTTTTGTGAGGAAAGGACAGAATATCTAAATAGTGTAAAGTTGATAGGTAGTATCTAAAACAAAAATAACATGTAACACTGTGAGCATATTATTTGGAGATACAGTGAGTATTAAAGGAAACTTTTTAAAAAAAGTTTGAAATAGTTGCCTCTGGGGAATAAACATGGAGAATATTTATGTTGAGGTTGGGAAGCTGATATTTTTCATATGGCTTGTAGAATTATTTGACCCTTTAAATATCTACATATTACTAATAAATTTATAATCAGGCTCGGTTGTGCATGCCTGTAATCCCAGCGGGAGGCTAAGGTGGGATGATCGAGAGTTCAAAGCCAGTCTCAGCAAAAGTGAGGCACTAGGCAACTCAGGGAGAACCTGTCTCTAAATAAAATACAAATAGGGCTGGGGATGTGGCTCAGTGATTGAGTGCCCCTGAGTTCAGTCCCCAATAACAAAAATAAGTAAATTTATAGATGCAATGCAAAAAAAAAAAAAGTTAAAATTATAGAGAAAATACATTTATAGTTGTGTTGGCATTTGACAGGGTGGTGATTCAGCAGATCAGTGGGGAAAAGATGGATTGATTGCTTAAGAGATGCTTTGGGGAAAACCAAAAGAAAAAAATGGCATTGGATTTCCAATGTATGTTGTGCTGGAAAGGTTGAAAGCCTAAGGTTAAAGGTGAACTTAAAATGCTAATACAAGAATTTGTTATATTTGTTTTTTTGAACTAGAGAAAGACTTTGGGTTGGGGGACAAGTACTGGGGATTGAACCCAGGGGTGCTCTACGACTAGGGAACATCTCCAGCCCTTTATATTTTTAATTTTGAGACAGGGTTGCTCTTAAGTTGCTGAGGGTTTTGCTAAATTGCCATGGCTGGTTTTGAACTTTGCAGTCCTCCTGCCTCAGCCTCCCAAGTTGCTGGGATTACAGACCTCTCAACTCAATGACAAATGCAGATTTTAGAAACAACAAGATACCCACCAATTAGGCAAAAATTAGTCTGGAAATGCCAAATTTTAATAAGAATGTGAAGAGATGGATCTCTTGTACTCCTGTAGGGAGTATGGATTAATACAGCTATTTCTGTTTTTATTATTTAATTACTTTGAGAAATTAAATAAGCACATACTCAATGATCCAGGAATCTTAATTCTTGATGAATATTTTAGGGAAACTTGTGTCTAGATTTATAAAGGGGTCACAAATAAGAATATTTATCACAGCACCATTTATATTAGAACTGTGTTAGGTAATTTTCATTAGAGAAGTAGAGAGGTTAAATACAAGGGTTTCATAGTATAGATGCTACTCAGTAAATAAAAATATTGGCAAAAGGAAGCATGGAGAGATCTTAAAAATAGTAATGAGAAAAAAAAAAAAAAGTCAGGCATAGTGGTGCACACCTGTAATTCCAGCAGCTTGGGAGGCCGAGGCAGGAGGATCACAAGGTCAAAGCCAGGCTTGGCAACTTAGCAAGGCCATAAACAATTTAGTGAGATCCTGTCTCAAAATAAAAAGGGTTTGGGGCTGGGGATGTGGCTCAAGCGGTAGCGCGCTCGCCTGGCATGCGTGCAGCTCGGGTTCGATCCTCAGCACCACACACAGACAAAGATGTTGTGTCTGCCAAACACTAAAAAAATAAATATTAAAAAATTTTCTCTCTCTCTCCCTCTTTCTCACTCTCTCTTAAAAAAAAAAAAAAAAGGTTCGGGGTGTGGCTTAGTGGTTAATATCCCTGGGTTCAATTTCTGGTGCAAAAAAAAAAAATGATTTTTTTGCCACAATAACATGTCAATTAAAAATCACACCAAGAAACTTTTGGCTATCCCAGTTAAAGAGGTCTATGAACCAGGCACTGTGGTTCACACCAGTAATCCCAGCTACAGGATGCTGAGACAGGAGAATTGAAAGTTCAAGGCCAACCTAGGCAACTTTGGGTGACCCTATTTCAAAACTTAAAAAGAGCTGGCGATGTAGGTTAGTGGTAGAGCATCCCTGGCTTTAATCCCCAGTACTACAAAAACAGGTCGATTGGCAGAGATGAGTGCATATGAGCTTGAGGTTTTTGAACACAATGCATCTATCCATTATTGGCTTACCACTACCCTATGCAGGGTGACCCTGAGGGAAAATTTAAAATAGGAATAAAAGCGGGGCAGAGGGGCTGGGGTTATGGCTCAGAGGTAGAATACTTGCCCAGCACATGCAAGGCACTGGGTTTGATCCTCAGCATCACATTAAATAAATAAAGATATTGTGTCCAACTACAACTAAAAAATAAAGATAATTTTAAAAAATTGGGCAGAGACATCAGCAGTAACGCACTGTGGAAAAGATAGATTTTACAGTTTAATTCCATTCAAATCACATATACGCACATACTACCACCACCACTGACAATAACAAAACAACAGTACTCCAAAAACAGATTCAGAGTTCCTAAAGTGTATTATCTAAAAGGACTGCGTTGAGTGCCGTGGCACATGCCTGTAATCCCAGCAGCTCAGGAGACTGAGACAAGAGGATTGCATGTTCAAGACCAGCCTCAGCAACTTAGTGAGGCCCTAAGCAACTAAGTGAGACCCTGTCTCAAAATGAAAACAAAAGGGCTGGGGATGTGGCTCAGGCGGTAGCGCGATCGCCTGGCATGCGTGCGGCCCAGGTTCGATCCTCAGCACCACATACAAACAAAGATGTTGTGTCCACTGATAACTAAAAAATAATTAATTCTTTCTCTCTCTCTCTCCCTCTCTCACTCTCTCTTAAAAAAAAAATGAAAACAAAAATGACTGGGGATGTAGCTCGGTGGTAAAGCACCCCTGAGTTAAATATCCAATACCAAAAAATAACTTAAAATAAGTTGGGTCTGGGATTATAGCTTGGTAGTACAATACATGTCTAGAACATGCAAGGCTCTGGGTTCAGTCCCCAATACCACACTCATGCATTATGCATGTGCACACGTACCAAATACCTAAAATGACCAGTTTCTAACCCAAATTATGAGCCATTTGAATAAATAGGAAACTGTGATCCACATCTAGAATAAAAGAAAAAGTCAATAAAAGCTTAGTCTGAGTAGGCCCAGATGTTGAATTTGGCAGATAGTTTTCAAAGCAGATTTTATAAATATTTTTAGAGATTTAAAGGAAAATATTTGTTGGGCAAGGTGACACATGCCTTGAGTCCCACCTATTTGGGAGGCTAAGTGAGTGGGAGGATTAGTTGAGCCCATGAATTTGAGACCACACTGGGCAACACAAACCCCATCTCAAAAAAAACAAAAACAAACAAAAAAAATTTGACAATGATTCAACAAATAGGGAATCTCAGTAGAGAAACAGGAGCTGTAAAATAATGATAATAATAATAATAATAATAACAACAATAATAATAGCCAGTGGTAATTATAGAATTGTAAAGTGTAGTAACTGAAAGGAAACATTTAGTAGATGGCCCAATTGCATGTAGAAAATAACAGAAGAAAAATGAACAAGTTTAATGAATTTGAAGGTAGTGCAGTAGAAATTATCTAATCTGAATAATAGAGAAAAAAAATGATATTAGGCTCGGCGTAAAGGCATATACTTGCCGTCCTAGCTACTCAGGAGAGTGCAGCAGAGGATTGCAAGTTCAAGGCCAGTCTGGGCAATTTAATGAGACCTTCTCATAATTTAAAAAAAAAAGAGCCTGGGCATGTACATTTTTTGCCTAGCATGCATGAGGCCTGGGTTCAATTCTCAGTACTGAAAGGAAAAAAAAAAAAAAGACTATGTTAGAAAGGAGGAGATATCTATAACATAGATAGATATCTATCTATGTTAGAAAGGAGGAGATATCTAAAATCAATAACCTGCCAGGTACAGTGGCACATGCCTTTATAATCCCACCACTTGGGAGGCAGAAGCAGAAGGATTAAAAGTTTAAGTTCAGCCTGAGAAATTTCATAAGACCCTCACTCAAAATCAAAAGTAAAAAGGGCTGGGGATGTAGCTCAGTTATAAAGTGCCTTTGAGTTTAATCCCCACTACCACAAAAAATAAATAACCTAATCTTTTACTTCAAGAAGCTGAAAAAAGAATAAGAAAAACCTAAAGCAGTAGGGGAAAAAAAAGAACATAATAAAGACCAGAGTGAAATGAATGAAAGAGAAAATAAAAGCATTAGAGAAAATTAATGAAACCAAAAATTGAACCTTTGGAAATATCACCAATAAACCAAATGTGGTTCCACATGCCTGTAGTCTCAGCTACCAGGGAGGCTTCATCCATTCATCTATTGAAGAGCACCTAGTTTGGTTCTATGGTTTAGCTATTGTGAATTGTGCTGCTATAAACATTGATGTGGCTGCATCACTGTAGTATGCTGGGTTTTTAAATTTTTGAATTGTCAATGGATTTTTATTTTATTTATTCATATGCGGTGCTGAGAATCAAACCCAGTGCCTCACACATGCTAGGCAAGCACTCTACCACTGAGCCACCACCCCAGCCCCAAGTATGCTGTTTTTAAGTCCTTTGGGTATAGACTGAGGAGTGGGATAGCTGGGTCAAATGGTGGATCTATTCCAAGTTTTCTGAAAAATCTCCTTACTGTGTTCCAGATTGGTTGCACCAACTTGCAGTCCCACCAACAATGTATGAGTGTAGCTTTTCCTCTACATCCTTGCCAATACTTATTGTTGCTTGCATTCTTTTTTAAAATTAATTAGTTAATTAATTTTACAGTAGAATGCATTTTTTGAGCACTTGAATTTACTTTTACTTAACAATTTCCATTCTAGAAATCTAACATAATGGAAGTAACTTTCAAGTGGCAAAAAATAGGTGCATATTCATACATAAATATATATATATATATATATATATATATATATATATATATATATATATATGTTGTTATAAAGATATAAATTTACTAATAAATATGGAAAGGCATAAATTCAACACAATTGTATCAACAACATATAAGGGAAATAGTTAAATGATCAATTTCATACTATAGAATACTATGCATCTATTAGAGACAATGTTCTAAATCTAGAAAATCACAATGTTCTTTTTATTTATTTTTTAATTTTATTTTTTTATTGGTTGTTCAAAACATTACAAACCTCATGATATATCATCTTTCATACATTTGACTCAAGAGAGTTATGAACTCCCATTTTTACCCCAAATACAAATTGCAGAATCACATCAGTTGCACACTCACATTTTTACATAATAGCATATTAGTGACTGTTGTATTCTGCTACCTTTCCTATCCCCTACTATCCCCCCTCCCCTCCCCTCCCATCTTCCCTCTCTACCTCATCTGCTGTTGTTCAATTCTCTCCCTTGTTCACCCCCTTTCCCCTCACAACCTCTTATATGTAATTTTGTGTAACATTGAGGGTCTCCTACCATTTCCATATGATTTCCCTTCTCTCTCCCTTTCTCTCCCCCCACTCGTCTCTGTTTAATGTTAATCTTTTCCTCATGCTCTTCCTCCCTGTTCTGTTCTTAGTTGCTCTCTTTATATCAAGGAAGACATTTAGCGTTTGTTTTTTAAGGATTGGCTAGCTTCGCTTAGCATAATCTGCTCTAATGCCATCCATTTCCCTGCAAATTCCATGATTTTGTCATTTTTAGTGCTGCGTAATACTCCATTGTGTATAAATGCCACATTTTTTTATCCATTCATCTATTGAAGGGCATCTAGGTTGGTTCCACAGTCTAGCTATTGTGAATTGTGCCGCTATGATCATTGATGTGGCAGTATCCCTATAGTACGCTCTTTTAAGATCCTCAGGGAAAAGTCCGAGAAGGGCGATAGCTGGGTCAAATGGTGGATCCATTCCCAGCTTTCCCAGGAATCTCCATACTGCTTTCCAAATTGGCCTCACCAATTTGCAGTCCCACCAGCAATGTACAAGTGTACCCTTTTCCCCACATCCTCGCCAACACTTAATGGCTGCCAATCTTACTGGAGTGAGATGGTATCTTAGGGTGGTTTTGATTTGCATTTCTCTGACTGCTAGAGATGGTGAGC
Organism: Callospermophilus lateralis; assembly: GCF_048772815.1. NCBI lineage: Eukaryota > Metazoa > Chordata > Mammalia > Rodentia > Sciuridae > Callospermophilus > Callospermophilus lateralis. The sequence goes on from NC_135311.1 coordinate 5,818,748, forward strand.
ATTTTTTCATGTACTTGTTGATTGATTGTATGTCCTCCTCTGAGAAGTGTCTGTTCAGGTCCTTGGCCCATTTGTTGATTGGGTTATTTGTTATCTTATTGTTTAATTTTTTGAGTTCTTTGTATATTCTGGATATTAGGGCTCTATCTGAAGTGTGAGGGGTAAAAATTTGTTCCCAGGATGTAGGCTCTCTATTTACCTCTCTTATTGTTTCTCTTGCTGAGAAAAAACTTTTTAGTTTGAGTAAGTCCCATTTGTTTATTCTTGTTATTAACTCTTGGGCTATGGGTGTCCTATTAAGGAATATGGAGCCCGACCCCATAGTATGTAGATCGTAGCCAACTTTTTCTTCTATCAGACGCAGTGTCTCTGATTTGATATCTAGCTCCTTGATCCATTTTGAGTTAACTTTTGTGCATGGCGAGAGAAAGGGATTCAGTTTCATTTTGTTGCATATGGATTTCCAATTTTCCCAGCACCATTTGTTGAAGATGCTATCCTTCCTCCATTGCATGCTTTTAGCCCCTTTATCAAATATAAGAAAGTTGTAATTTTGTGGATTGGTCTCTGTGTCCTCTATTCTGTACCATTGGTCCACCTGCCTGTTTTGGTACCAGTACCATGCTGTTTTTGTTACTATTGCTCTGTAGTACAGTTTGAAATCTGGTATTGCTATACCTCCAGATTCACACTTCCTGCTTAGAATTGCTTTTGCTATTCTGGGTCTTTTGTTTTTCCATATGAATTTCATGATTGCTTTATCTATTTCTACAAGATATGCCGTTGGGATTTTGATTGGCATCGCATTAAACCTGTAGAGAACTTTGGGTAATATCACCATTTTGATGATGTTAGTTCTGCCTATCCATGAACAGGGTACATTTTTCCATCTTCTAAGATGATCTTCTATCTCTCTCTTTAGGGTTCTGTGGTTTTCACTGTACAAATCTTTCACCTCTTTTGTTAGGTTGATTCCCAAGTATCTTATTTTCTTTGAGGATATTGTGAATGGAGTGGTTTTCCTCATTTCCATTTCAGAAGTTTTGTTGCTGATATACAGGAATGCCTTTGATTTATGCGTGTGATTTTATATCCTGCCAATTTGCTGAATTCATTTATCAATTCTAGCAGTTTCTTTGTAGACCCTTTTGGGTCTGCTAAATATATTATCATATCATCTGCAAATAGCGATTATTTAAGTTCTTCTTTTCCTATTTTTATGCCTTTAATTTCTTTTGTCTGTCTAATTGCTCTGGGCTAGTATTTCAAGAACTAAATTGAATAGAAGTGGTGATAGAGGGTATCCCTGTCTTGTTCCAGATTTTAGAGGGAATGGCTTCAGTTTTTCTCTATTTAGGATGATGCTAGCCTGAGGTTTAGCATATATAGCTTTTACAATGTTGAGGTAAGTTCCTGTTATCCCTAGTTTTTCTAGTGTTTTGAACATAAAGGGATGCTGTACTTTGTCGAATGCTTTTTCTGCATCTATTGAGATGATCATATGGTTCTTATCTTTAAGTCTATTGATGTGGTGAATAGCATTTATTGATTTCCGTATATTGAACCAGCCCTGCATCCCAGGGATGAATCCTGCTTGATCATGGTGCACAATTTTTTTGATATGCTTTTGTATTCGATTCACCAGGATTTTATTGAGCATTTTTGCATCCAAGTTCATTAGAGATATTGGTCTGTAGTTTTCTTTCTTTGAAGTGTCTTTGACTGGTTCCGGGATCAGGGTGATGTTGGCCTCATGGAATGAATTTGGAAGAGCTCCTTCTTTTTCTATTTCTTGAAATAGCTTGAAAAGTATTGGTATTAATTCTTCTTTGAAGGTTTTGTAAAACTCCGCTGTATACCCATCTGGTCCAGGGCTTTTCTTGGTTGGTAGTCTTTTGATGGCCTCTTCCATTTCTTCCTTTGTTATTGGTCTGTTTAAATTATGTGTGTCTTCCTGACTCAATTTGGGCAGATCGTATGACTTAAGAAATTTATTGATATCTTCACTATCTTCTATTTTATTGGAATATAGGGTTTCAAAATACTTTCTAATTATCTTCTCTATTTCTGTAATGTCTGTTGTGAAATTGCCTTTTTCATCCCGTATGTTAGTAATTTGAGTTCTCTCTCTTTTCTTCTCTTCGTTAGCATGGCTAAGGGCCTGTCGATCTTATTTATTTTTTCAAAGAACCAACTTTTAGTTTTATCAATTTTTTCAATGTTTTTTTTGGTTTCAGTTTCGTTGATTTCTGCTCTGATTTTAATTATTTCTTGTCTTCTACTACATTTGCTGTTGTTTTGCTCTTCCTTTTCTAGGTTTTTGAGGTGTAGTGTGAGTTCATTTATTTGTTGGTTTTTTCTTTTTTTGAGGCAAGAACTCCAGGAAATGAATTTCCCTCTTAAAACTGCTTTCATTGTGCCCCATAGATTCCGGTATGTTGTGTCTATATTGTCATTTGTCTCTAAGAATTTTTTTATCTCCTCCTTTATGTCTTCTGTAACCCATTAATCATTCAGTAACATATTGTTCATTTTCCATGTGATGTGGGATTTTTCCTTCCTTCTTTTATCATTGATTTCCAGTTTCATTCCATTATGATCAGATATGGTGCATGGTATTATCTCCACACCTTTATATTTACTAAGAGTTGCCCTATGGCATAATATATGGTCTATCTTTGAGTAGGATCCATGTGCTGCTGAGAAGAACGTGTATCCACTTGATGATGGTTGATATATTCTATATATGTTGGTTAAGTCTAGGTTATTGATTGTGCTATTGAGTTCTATAGTTTCTTTATTCAGCTTTTGTCTAGAGGATCTGTCTAATGGCAAGAGCGTGTGTTGAAGTCACCCATAATTATTGTGTTGTAGTCTATTTGACTCTTGAACTTGAGGAGAGTTTGTTTTATGAACGTTGCAGCACCATTGTTTGGTACATACAAATTGATAATTGTTATGTCTTGTTGGTGGATGGTTCCTTTTAACAGTATATAGTGTCTTTTTTTATCCCTTTTGATTAACTTAGGTTTGAAGTTGATTTTATTCGATATGAGTATGGCCACTCCTGCTTGCTTCCGAGGGCGATGTGAGTGGTATGATTTTTCCCAACCTTTTACCTTCAGACTATATATGTCTTTTCCTATCATATGAGTCTCCTGAAGGCAGCATATTGTTGGATTTGTTTTTTTGATCCAGGTTACTAGCCTATGTCTCTTGATTGGTGAGTTTAGGCCATTAACATTTAAGGTTACAATTGAAATATGGTTTGTACTTCCAGTCATGTTTATTTATTTATTTATTATACTTTGGCTAGCTTTTAGTTTTTGGTTATTTTCCTCCCCCTTTACTGAGATACCTCCCGCTGTTAGTTTTGGGCACTATTTTTCAATTCCTCTTCTTGTAGTATTTTGCTCAAAACACTTTGCAGTGCTGGTTTTCTGGCTGCGAATTCTTTTAGCTTTTGTTTATCATGAAAGATTTTAATTTCATTGTCAAATCTGAAGCTTAATTTTGCTGGATACAGTATTCTTGGTTGGAATCCATTATTTTTCAGCGTTTGAAATACATTGTTCCAGGATCTTCTCGCTTTCAAAGTCTGTGATGAAAAATCAGTCGTTAACCTAATTGGTTTACCCCTGGATGTAATCTGCCTCCTTTCTCTCGTAGCTTTTAATATTCTCTCCTTGTTCTGTATGTTGGCTGTCTTCATAATTATATGTTTTGGAGCTGGTCTATTACGGTTTTGAATGTTTGGGGTCCTGTAGGCTTCCAGGATTTGGCAATCCATTCCATCTTTCATCTCTGGGAAGTTTTCTAGAATTATTTCATTTAATAGGTTGTCCATTCCTTTGGTTTGAATCTCTATGCCTTCTTCTATCCCGATGACTCTCAAATTTGGTTTTTTTATGACATCCCATATCTCTTGAATAGATTGCTCATGAGATTTAAGCATCTTTTCTGTGTTGACTATATTCTTTTCAAGTTGATAAACTTTGTCTTCATTATCTGATGTTCTGACTTCTACTTGATCTAGTTTATTTGTAATATTCTCGTTTTAGTTTTTAATTTGGTTTATAGTTTCCTGCATTTCTAGGATTACTGTTTGATTTTTTTAAAGATCTCTATCTCCTGGTAAAGCTCGTTCTTTGCCATTTGAATTTGTTTGTTTAATTCGTTTTCAAAATATACTTTCATTGCTTGGACTTGCTGTCTCATGTCTTCTCTAATATTCCTTTCCATCTGAGTTAGGTATGCCTTGAGTTCTTTCCCTATCCATGTTTCTGATGCTTCTAGGTCCTCCTGTAGATTTAAGTTGTCCTGCATTGTTTGTAATCCTTTTTTCCCTTGTTTTTTCATGTTGTCCACGTTACTTTCCAGCTCTATTTGATTGCTGTGTTTCTGCTCTCTCCTATAGACTTGTTTTGGTTTTGTATATCTCTGTTGTCTCTCCTTTGTGTTGGTAGACTATGCCTGCTAAAGTGGATTCCGCTGGGAAGGACTTCCGACTGCCGAGCTCCAGTGACATCACCTCTCTGCTATGGCGGGCCCCAGGCTCCTTGCCGGGGTGTCCGAAGTGGGGGGTGGGACTGGACTGTCTCTGGTTGGTTTCAGCTCCCGGTTGGCTACTTCATGAAGGCCTGGCTATAGACCTCTTCCTAGAGTCTCTGTGCTGTACCTGCTGGGCCGCACCTTGGGGTCTAGCCGTGCGGTCGCCGGCGGGCGGGCAGTCTCTAACCGCCCAGTTGCGCAGGCAGCGGGTGGGCGATCAGTCACCGGCGGGTGTGCGGTCTCCAGCCGCCCAGTTGCACGGGCAGCGGGCCGTCTTTCGCCAGTGGGCCTGCGATCTCTAGCTGCCCAGTCGCGCAGTCGGTCGCCGGCAGGTGGGCTTTCTCCAGCCGCCCAGTCACGCGGGCAGCGGGTGGGCTGGCGGGCATGCGATCTCCAGCCGCCCAGTCGCGAGGGCCTGGCCTCTAGTCTTCTGGTTTCTCCTGCTAGCCCAGTCTTCCCCTGAGTGATGCCTTTCGGCAGTTCAATCTGTACTCTGGGCCTGCAGTTTGCTGGGTGTGGAGGGTGGCTATTGGGAACCCCAGCACTCTATTGTTTTGATTTTTTCCGCTTGCCCCTCCCCCAGCGCTGGCAAGACAGGTTTCCTTTTCGCTGCTGATGGGAGGGGGAGTTGGAGGTCTGGTGTCACTACCTTTCCCCGCCTCTTTATGCAGGCTCGTTCTGATAATCTCTCCCCCGGGAAGCCTAGGAGAGATTTTATGCGAATTCCCCGCTGTATGGGAGATGGGCTGAGTAACACACACCTGTTTTATTGTTGCAATCTGTTGGAGACTGGCGGTGGTTATGTAAGCTCTCCAAGATGGTGGCCGCTGGCTTCCTTGGTGGAATTTCCGTTGTGGGGGATAGAACTGGACCGCTTCCTTCCCTGTCTGAAATCCCGAACTCAGCCCGGGGCTCAGTGAGGGCACGGCCGGCAGGATTCCACAGAATCCGTAGCAACGTTTCTCTCTGCTTGCTGGTCGCTTCTCAGCGGTGCCCTGCTGTCTGTAGCCGCGGGGCGGGCCGTGCAGATCAGTCAGCCTGGATCTCCGGTCGCACAGTTGGCTCGTGTTTGAGACTCAATTATCGGACCTCGGTGCTGGAAATCCTTCCTCTAGGTTTCAGTGCACCCCAATTTTGCTGTAAATTCCTAACAAGATAGTTTTTTGTCGTTCTAACTCGTTATTCACCTGCGCAGTGACGCGGTACACGCGGCCATCCTGGAGTCCTGAACCACAATGTTCTTTTTAAAAAATTACTAATTTATTTTAATTAGGTATATATGAGAGCAGAATGCATTTTGATTAATTGTACACAATAATAGCACAACTTTACATTTCTACAACTTTACATTTGTACATGATGTAACATCATACCACATGTGCAGTCATATATGTACCTAGGGTAATAATGTCCATCTCATTCCACCATCTTTCCTGCCCCCATGCACCCTCTCTCCCCTCCCTTTCCTTTGCCCAATCAAAATTCCTGCATTTTTCCCATGCCTTCCATATCCCTGTTGTGGATCAGCATCCATATATCAGAGAGAACATTGAGCCTTTGGTTTTTTGGGATTGGCTTTCTTTGCTTAGCATGATATTTTTCATCTCTCTCAATTTACCTGCAAATGCCATAATTTTATTCTCTTTTAATGCTGAGTAATATTCCATTGTGTACATATCCCACAGTTTCTTTATCCACTCATCTATTGAAAGGCATCTAGTTTTATTCCACAGTTTAACTATTGTGAATTGAGTTGCTATGAACATTGATGTGGCTGTGTCACTATAGTATGCTGATTTTAAGTCCTTTGGGGATAGACTGAGGAGTGGGATAGGAGTGGTTCCATTCCAAGTTTTCTAAGGAATCTCCATACCACTTTCCAGATTGGTTGCACCAATTTGCAATCCTACCAGCAATGTATGAGTGTGCCTTTCCCCCCACATCCTTGCCAACATTTATTGTTGTCTGAATTCTTGATAACTGCCATTCTGACTGGCATGAGATGAAATTTTAGAGTAGTTTGATTTGTGTTTCTCTAATTACTAGAGATATTGAACATTTTCCATATATTTCTTAATTGAATGTATATCTTCTTCTAAGAAGTGTCTGTTAAGCTCCTTAGCCCATTTATTGATTTGGGTTGTTTGTTCTTTTGGTGTTAAGTTTTTTGAGTTCTTTATAGATCCTGGAAATTAGTGCTCTAATTGCATGTGGCAAAAATTTGCTCCCAAAATGTAGGCTCTCTCTTCACCACATGGTTTCTTTTTCTGAGAAGAAGCTTTTTAATTTGAGTCCATCCTATTTATTAATTCTTGATTTTATTTCTTGCGCTTTAGGAGTCTTGTTAAGGAAGTCAGGGCATAATCCGATGTGATGAAGATTTGGGCCTATTTTTCTTCTATTAGGCACAGGGTCTCTGTTCTAATGTCTAAGTCTTTGATATACTTTGAATTGATTTTTGTGCAGGGTGAGAGATAGATGTTCAATTTCATTCTGCTTCATATGGATTTCCATTTTTCCTAGCACCATTTGTTGAACAGGCTATCTGTTCTAATGTATGTTTTTGGCTCTTTTGTCTAGTATGAGATAGCCATATTTATGTGGGTTTCTGTGTCTTCTATTCTAGATCATTGGTCTACATGTCTATTTTAGTACCAGTACCATGCAATTTTTGTTACTATTGCTCTGTAACATAGTTTAAGGTCCGGTATCGTGATTCCTCCTGCTTCACTTTTCTTGCTAAGGGTTGCTTTGTCTATTCTGAACATCTTATATTTCCAAATGAATTTCACGATTGCCTTTTCTATTTCTATAAGGAATAATGTTGGGATTCTAATTGGAATCACTTTGAATCTGTTTAGCACTTTTGGTAGTATGGCCATTTTGACAATATTAATTCTGCCCATCCAAAACCACAGGAGTTCTTTTCCATTGTCACTAGAATTCTTCATGACATCAACCATTCTAAATTGCATTCTGTGGAAAAAGACTTAAGATGAAGAGATACAAAGCTAAGACTTATTGGGGCTGGGACTGTAGCTCAGTGGCAGAGTGTTTGATCCTCAGCACCACATAAAAATAAATAAAGACATACTGTTCATCTAGAACTACAAAAAATTTAAAAAAATTATTGGAGTGCTAACACTCTTGAGAGGTATATAGGTAAGGAAGTAAGGAAAGCAGGATTGGGCATAGGGAAAAACTGACACACCTGAAGATGTAACTATTATGGTTTAGATATGAGGTGTCCCCAAAAAGCTCATGTGTGAGACAATGCAAAAAAGTTTAGAGGTGAAATGATTGGGTTATGGGAGTTTTAACCTAATCAGTACATGAATCCCCTGATGGGAATTAACTGGATCGTAACTGTAGGCAGGCAAGGTGTGGCTGGAAGAGGTGGGTCCCAGAGGAGTGTGTTTGGGGTTTATATTTTGTTATGGTGAGGACGGATTGCCGCACTCTGGCTGGGCACAAATCACGAGTCACCACACAGCTTGTAGATTCAAACAGCAATTCTTTATTCCCGAACTCACATCAGCCAGCTACAAAAACGTTCTGGGGAAATCCACGTTCTCTGCCCAAATCCACCACTCCACTGGGCTTCTGTCTCCCAAAATATATTGTCTGACCCTAAGAACTCAAGAGGAACTCAGGCAGCAGGATACGCCCTATTCTAAACGGGGAACACCCTAATCTCGTATTATGCTAAACCGGGAACACCCTAAACACAGATCCACCCTGGTCCTTGAGCAAGGTCACCTTACATGCAATGTAGCTGCAAAATGTCCTATTTCCATGAGTCCTTCCACTAAAGAAACATGGGGGTACACTGGCAAGGAAATTGTCATACCTACTTGGCTGATGGCTCCCAGCATCTCCCCCCTTCTGATTAATTAAACAACAAGTAATGTGGCTTAAGGACCGTGCCTGGTAGGTTGTCCAATTCAACATATGGTTCTTACCCGTCATCGGAAAACTGACCTTTAGGCATCAGCCTCCTGTCTTAGGTTGATACCACTGCAATTGGATCATACCCGTCACTGACTACCGGTCCAGCATACAGCCATACTTGTGGATATGTCTATGCACCAGTGGGGGGGTGAGGTTCTTTGCCTCACCTCTGTTGGCCCCCAAATTTGGCCATGGTGCCAGTGGGGGAGTGAGGTTAATGTGGCTTAAGGACCGTGCCTGGTAGGTTGCCCCCGTACGGGCCACCAGATGCCGCAGTCTGGCTGGGCACAAATCACGAGTCACCACACAGCTTGTAGATTCAAACAGCAATTCTTTATTCCCGAACTCACACCGGCCATCTACAAACACGTTCTGGGGAAATCCACGTTCTCTGCCCAAATCCACCACTCCACTGGGCTTCTGTCTCCCAAAATATATTGTCTGACCCTAAGAACTCAAGAGGAACTCAGGCAGCAGGATATGCCCTATTCTAAACGGGGAACACCCTAATCTCATATTATGCTAAACCGGGAACACCCTAAACACGGATCCGCCCTGGTCCTTGAGCAAGGTCACCTTACATGCAATGTAGCTGCAAAATGTCCTATTTCCATGAGTCCTTCCACTAAAGAAACACGGGGGTACGCTGGCAAGGAAATTGTCATACCTACTTGGCTGATGGCTCCCAGCAACAGATAGCTCTGTCTCTGTCTCTCTCTGCTTTCTGGTAGCCATGTCTTGAGCCACTTTCCCCTGCCACACTCTTCCACCATGATGTTCTGCCACACCTTAGGCCCACAGCAATGGAGTTGGCCATTAATGAACTAAGAACTCTGAAACTGCAGCCTTGAAAATAAGCTTTTCTACCTCTAAAATTGTTCTTGTCAGGTTTCCTGGTTGCAGCAATGAAAAAACTGACTAAAGTATATAAAAAAAGTTTCAGCTGATCCTATGGGAGAACTCTGGAGCTGGAATGGTCCTTCAGGTTTTTCTCAAATTGAGGCAAAGAGACCAGGCCTTGTATCCCTGCATTAACCAATTATTGTACATGGGTCCCATAGAAGAGCTCACCTTAGGTGACTCGTTTTCGTAACTCCTAGGGCATTGCATTGTGGTATCAGAGGCCAATGGGTGTGGTAGCATACACATATAGTTCAAACTACTTGGAAGGCTGAGGTAGGAGGATGGCTTGAGGCCAGGAATCTGAACTGTAGGGCACACTGCTGATTGGGGATCCATGCTAAGTTCAGCATCAATAGGGTAACCTTCCAGGAGCAGGGGATCACTGTTCCTAAGGAGGAGTGAACCAAAGGGTGAAACTAAGGAATGGGTATGTTGACTCTGAAAAGAGATCTGGATGGAGCACTATAGTATTTGTTAAACCTAGCAGAGAAGTATTATTGCACATGGATGTGCCCAAGAGTGGGCCAGATCCCGAGTGTTTACATAAATCAAGGTCCCAGGCCTCAAACACTTCATAAACTATACACAATATTTTAAACATTTGTAGATTATCTGTTTCTACCTCCTGGAACATAAGCTCTAGGAGGGTAGAAACTATGTTTTCTTCACCATTTTTTCCCTAGGCACTGAAGTTGATTAACTGTTGAATGAATCTAATAGGAGTCTTGAGATATGAAGAAAAAGGATCTGGCTTCATGTTATGCAGAGTTAAGAGTGGCATGTCTCTGGAGAAGAGCAGGTGGAGCTGAGCATGGGTGTGAACTCCTCATCTTAAACTGTGGCAGAAGACACACAGATAAAGATTCTCCAATCTAGTAGGGTGCGGTGGCACATGCTGCCTATAATCCCAGAAGCTCAGGAGGCTGAGGCAGGAGGACACAAAGTCGGCCTCAGCAACTCAATGAGGCCCTAATCAACTCAGTGAGACTCTATTTCTGATTAAAATACAAAATAGGGCTCTTTCTGGGGATGTGGCTCAGTGGTATCCACCCCCCCAACAAAAAAAAAAGTGTTGGGAATTTGGCTCAGTGGTTAAGTGCCCCTGGGTTTAATCTCTGGTACCAAAAAAAAAAAAAAAGAAAAGAAAAAGAAAAAGAAAAAAAGAAAGATCCTCTAATCATGAGACCCTGCATGAAGAAAGTACAAGCATTCAACATGTGGGATCCATTTTCACAGTCCGTAGTCTTCAGCCCAGTCTCTCTGGATGCTCCTTGAGTTCTTCAAATATCCAATTTTTTTTTTATTGGTTGTTCAAAACATTACAAAGCTCATGACATAACATCTTTCATACATTTGATTCAAGTGAGTTATAAACTCCCATTTTTACCCCGAATACAAATTGCAGAATCACATCAGTTACACGTTCCCATTTTTACATAATGCCATATTAGTGATTGTTGTATTCTGCTGCCTTTCCTATCCCCTACTATCCCCCCTCCCCTCTATCCAAATGGTTTGAGGAAAGGCTTCATGTTCCAGGTGAAAGGCATTGTAGAATACCAGATGGAGAATTAGAAGACCCAGTTTGAATTCCCTCAATCACTAACTAACTGTGTGATTTTGGGGAATTATAGGGCTCAGTATACTCATATGTCAATGGGATCAATAGTACACAGCTGTCTTTAGGGTCAAGAGTATTAATATATCTGAAGCAGGGTACTTTCTGCAATTCAGGCTAGTTCTATGAGAAATAGGGATAAAGGACAGGAGAGAGAGAGCCTGGGCAAACTCCAGGCAGAGGTGCACACAGCCTGCTCACAGACAGGCCTCTCACATTCCAGCTTCCACATATGCACAGAAAGCTGTGAGCTCTATTCTGCACATCTGCGTAGATAGTAACTGCCAAGATAATTGGTTTTAAAGTCTGTTCCTTATCTTTTCCCCTGGCATGCAGGAGCTGTGTGCCTATGCACACAGAAGAGCAGTGGACAGAGATAGCAAGACACCACCATGGTCCGGGATCAGCTGCTGGCCAAAATGAAGGGCTACTTTCGGATCCACAGCCTCCTGGCCCGACAGTGCTTGGCAGAGTTTCTGGGTGTATTTGTGCTCATGGTAGGCAGTAACTGGGGGGAAGAAAGGAGGGAGGTAGACCAATGTTTCTGGCTCTTCCTATACTTCCTTTCAATCTCTTCTCTTTCCCTCTTGTTTCTCCTCTTCCTTCTTCTCCTTCTCCTTATTTTTAAATTTTTGTTTGTTTTATACTGGGGATTGAACCAGGGCACTTTACTGCTTACCTACAGAGTTTCTAATAACTTTCTGAGGGCTCACCAAGTTGCTGAGGCTGGCTTCAAACCTGCAATCCTCTTGCCTCAACCTCCCAAGTCATTAGAACTATAGGCACGCTCAAGGACACTCAGCTTGCTTCTTCCCTCCCTTTTTCCTTCTCTTCCACTTCTTCCATTTCTTTATCTCTTTCCTGTTTCTGCTTTTCTCCTTTCCCTGCTGGTCCCTTGGTTGCTCCCAATCTCTCTCCTGTTGGTCTCCTGGACTTCCTTTTCCTCACCTTTCCTCTCCCTGTCAGCTCCTCACTCAGGGGGCTGTGGCCCAGGCTGTCACCAGTGGAGAAACCAAAGGCAACTTCTTCACCATGTTTCTGGCTGGTTCTCTGGCAGTTACAATAGCCATCTACGTGGCAGGCAATGTCTCAGGTGAGCAGGGTGGGGTCTGGTCATCGGAAGGGGTGGGACGTGTATGTGGCAGTGGGTGTCTGCAATGGTAAAAAGGCAGGTCCTTTGGTGACTCATGAATATTATCTTCGTAAGCTTGACCAGTGCCCTAGACCGAGATATGTCTTCAGCCTTACCCAGTCCCTCCCCTTCCTATCTCTCTCCATTCCCCTTCCTCACACTAATGGATCAGTTGGCTTACCTTGGCAGAAGTCTATGCCAGGGCAATGACGGTAAGTACTGCCCTCTGAAGCCTCACACCTGAAGCTCTCTGGTGTCAACTCCACTCAGGACCTTGCTGCTTGTCCCTCAGATACACGCTGCATCAGTGTGCTGAAGTGGAAAGGGCAGAGATACACAGGTTCAAATCTTGGCTTCATTGTGTGACCTTGAGGAGTCACTTAAACTCTTTGAGCCTTAATTCCTTAAGATGAAGCATAAAGATCATGAGTTCAAAGCCAGCCTCATCAAAAGTGAGGCTCTAAGCAATGAGACCCCATCTCTAAATAAAATACAAAAAATAGGGTTGGGGAAGTGGCTCAGTGGTCAAGTGCCCCTGAGTTCAATCCCTGATACCAAAAAAAAGAAAAAAAATATACACACACCCATATGTGATGGAAATGATACAATTTATCCTAAGAGTTGTAGGAAGGAGTGGCCGTGTTGCTGGTGACAGTGTTTGGATGCTCATTTTCTTCCTCTGTCCCTAAAGGAGCTCACCTGAACCCAGCCTTCTCTCTAGCCATGTGCCTCCTGGGACGCTTCCCCTGGTCCAAGCTCCCCATCTACTGCTTTGTGCAGCTGCTGTCTGCCTTCTGTGCCTCTGGAGCCACCTATGTTCTCTACTATGGTAACAGAGGGGACAGTGTTGGAGCACCTGTATGTGAGGAGGGGTGCCTCAGGGCAGTTTGCAGTAAGTCAAGATGGCAACCCGGGGTTTTCCTGTCTCCCAAAGATGCTCTACAGAACTATACAGGGGGGAACCTGACAGTGACTGGCCCCAAGGAGACTGCCTCCATCTTTGCCACCTATCCTGCCCCTTATTTGTCCCTGAACAATGGCTTCCTGGATCAGGTAGGTGAGAGGAGCAGAACTGGAAAAGTTTAACCTTTTCCCTTCACTTGGGACCCCAGCCAATTGTTCTGGGTGGAATATGGAGCTAGTTCTACTTTGGTACCCCACCAGCCCCCAGCTGCTTGTGTTGAACAAAGCCAGGTGACATGGGGGTCATGGTTTGGAGTGTTTGGGTGAGGGCAAATGGAGCACCTGGCAACTAATGACCAGGACCCCTCTGTCTGAAGGTTTTGGGCACTGGGATCCTGATTGTGGGGCTCTTGGCCATCGTGGACGGACGCAACAAGGGAGTACCTGTGGGTCTGGAGCCTGTGGTGGTGGGGCTGCTGATCCTGGCCATCGGACTATCCATGGGTGTCAACTGTGGGTTCCCACTCAACCCTGCCAGAGATCTGGGTCCACGGCTCTTCACCTACTTGGCTGGCTGGGGCCCTGAAGTCTTCAGGTGGGAGACATCTTCCCTGGATGCGGTCCTTAACTCACCTCTCTCTGCTAATGGCTCTGTCCCTGGGTCCCTAGCTTTCTCCTCTTAAATAGTTCTCTTGCCCTCTTAGGACAGCATTCCTCACTCTCCCCTGTCCTTTCACTGAATCAGTTAAGATTTAGAGGTTGTATTCTGGGGAACGTCATATCATTTCTTTGGTCATTAGTGACCTACTTCATCAGCAAATGGGTATTTCAGATAATTCCCTAAGGCTAGAGGCTGGACTAAGTTCTTCTGGTGGTCTCTCCTCTCTCTTCTGGTGTCTTTCACTCCAGGAACTACTTTAGGGAGCTCCCTTGGTTACTGGCGCAGTCCTTGAGGAGAGGGGAGACTAAGGGAACCATTCCTGATGCGTCTCTTCTGTCCTTCTCTTGCAGTGCTGGCAATGGCTGGTGGTGGGTGCCTGTGGTGGCCCCTTTGGTGGGGGCTACCCTTGGCACAGCCACATACCAGCTGCTGGTGGCTCTGCACCACCCTGAAGACTCACAGCAAGGTCAGAAAAAAGCCTCAGACTTGGAAACTCCTGCCTCCGTTCAGATGCCCAGCCTCAGGGCCTCTAGGAACGCAGTTGCTAAAAGTAGCCACGAGGGGGTGTCCACCCTGGACGCTGGCTTGGGAGGGCTGCGGGAGTCTGCGGGGTGGAAGGCCGACGGGGGAACTTTCCTCTAGTCGGGGCCTGGCGGGGAACTTGCCTCCAAACCTGGGTCCCCTCTGCCTGACTTCCAGCTCTTGTAAGCCCAGCGTCGCGCGCCTTTACCCCACAGGGGCGCTTCGCGGACGGTCACTAGCGGCGGGGAAGCCGCTCCATCCAGGGGGCGTGGTGGGGCGGCGGAGCGCGGACCGTCCTTCGCCTGGTAGGCAGGGGGAGAAGGGCGAGAAACGAGGCGCGACCTCTCCCTGGCTAACCCGAGGCTGTGTCGTTCACGGAGAGCGAAATGCCGCGGGAGGAGCCCGGGCGAGGAAGATTCGCGCTCGCCGCTTCTCCCGCCCTCTCGTGCCTCCGGGTCGAAGATGCGCTTTTTGCAAAGAAGGCAGCATTTCTCATTCGCTTTCTTACGAATTAAAAGGAAAAACCTCGCTACCTGGCGTCCCGGGTTGTCCGTTTGTTGAGAGGTGCGGGACGGACGCGGGGCGAGGGGACCGGCCGGCGGCCTCGGGGGACGGGCCAGGACCCTCCCCCTGCCCCGCACAAAGATGGCGGCGCTCGCTTCCCTGCCCTCCGCCCTCCCCAAAACCCCCTCCCGCCCCCCGCCCTCCACCGCCACCGCCGTCACTTCCGCCCCGCCGTGGCCGAAACTGACACAAAGTAGCGGGCCGAGGCCCGGGGGGAGCCGGGCCACAGCTGGGGGGCGGGCGCCCGCGGGGAGCTGAGCCGAGCGCCCCCCGCCCCAGCCCCGGCCTGGGCAGGATGGGGCCGCCGGGGCGGGCGCCGGGCGCCGAGCGCTGAGGTGAGGCCAGGCGGGGCGAGCCGGGCACCCGAGCGCGGGCGGAGGGCAGGCGGAGATGCGGATGGGCTGCGACCCGGGGCCGGCGGCGGCGGTGGAGGCCGGGGGCGGGAGGGGCTTGGGGAGCCGGAGTGTGGAGCCGCGAGGGCGGGCGCCGGGAGTGCGGAGCTGCGGGGAGACCCGCAGGGCGAGCGGCAGGGTGGAGAAAAGGGGTGTCGGCTGCCGAGGGTGGGGAGACCCGAGGCTGTCCGCAGGCTGGGAGGATGGGGTGCCCAGGTGGCGCGTGGAGAGCAGGGAAGGGGCGCAGAGTGCCGAGGAAAGGCCGACCCGAGAGGCGAGGGCCGCTGGGGAGCTGGGGTGAGAAGAGTGACCGGGTTAGGGAAGGGAGTTCGGACTGCTAGGTTTTGTCCCTGGAAGGTGGAGGTCTGTGTGCCTGAGGAAAACCAAGGGTGCCAGAGGGGTGGTAGCTAGCCGTGAGTCCTTTGTTACTGCCCTTGGCGAGGGAAGGTGGCCCACGGCGGTGGTGATGCAAGAGAGCTGGGGGTCTGGGATTCTAGATCTTCCTGTTTCCCTGACCCACCAGCCTCCTCCAAAAGGAGTCTTGGTTGGAAGGCAGCAGAAGCCAGACTTAGAGGAGGAGCGGTTTTCCCCCCATGGAGCATTGCCTCTTTCCTAGGGTTGGCTATTTTTATCCCAGATGTGGCTGCAGAGGGGGCTGGGGCTGGGGCTGGGGCAGGGCGACCGGGCAGGGCGACGTGGCTGATGGGCCTGACCAGTTCAGACAACCGAGGCTGTGTGAGACTGGGAAGGAGAAGTGAGAAGGGGTCCCTGTTGCCAGCCATCTCCCTCCCTCCCCTTCCTATGACTGCCCCCAGAGGGGATGGGATCTGGGGCCAAGTCCGCTTTTTCTCTCCCCAGGGTATTAGAGGTAAAACAACTTTCCTGGTCCAAGTCCAGACTCCTGACTCCTGGCTGCCCAGCTCCTTCATTAACTCTTTCATAGGCTGCAGACCCAGATCTTTGGACTGGCAGTGTTTCTTGATCACTCCCTCCCCAGGGTCCTGGCTGGCTACTGAACCTATGATGCCCACCATACATCCTCTTCTTTAACCTCTCCCTGCACACCCCACCCTTCATGACTCATACTCTAGACTGGGTGGAGACCCTGGCTGGGGGCCCTAGAGGAGGACTTGGCATCTCTAAAACGTGGATGAAGTTTTTCTTCCTGAGCCAGGCACCCTTGCCTGTGCAGTTGGGGAGGATCAGGGATGAAAAGGACTTCTGCTCTTGGTATTGCCTGGTCTGGGGTCAGGGAGTGTGTGCTAGTGAAGGGAGAATTGGTGTGGGTGCCTGCGCTGTGGCCAGAGTCTGTAATTATAGAGGTTGGGCAGACAGGCAATTAGTATCTCTTGGGGCTGACAGGCTGGTGGGTGTGCCCATAGGCTGCAGGCAGGGGAACCAAAGAGGAGGTGGAAGGCTAACCCTTCCACCCAGACAAAAAAAGAGGAGGTTACTGACTGGCAGCTTTTTTTGGACCAGGCTGGAGAATAGGGTTGAGGCTCTGTGAGCCTGTCTTGTAGGCCAGGCCTTATGCCTTTTTAGGAAAAAGAAAGGACACAGGAAGGTGGAAGGAAGCAGAGGCTTGTGTGACTGATGCTCCTTGGCCTGCACTGAGCTTCAGGCTGATTGGACTAGGCACAGAGTGGGAGAGAGCAGGGGTGACTCTCTGACAGGATAGGAAGACCCCTCTGCTGGCCCGGAGGGTGGCTGACCCAGATTGAGAGGAAGCGGTTTGGGGACTGTCTGTGCAGGAAGTGAAGGCCATGCGTCTAATGTGAACTCAATGTGGAGGAGGTGAAATGGAAACCCCAGTAATGGGGTGAGCTGGGGGAATGATGGGCATTTTGAGAAGGGTGGAGCTGCCCACCCTATTTCCTGATGCCCTGCCAGGTGCTTCCTGGCTGTGTTCCCTCCACCCCACCCTTTTGGGGGACATTCTACTTTCTAGTACATGAATAACTCATTGTCACCAGGAATACAGTCACCAGTGCTGTCACCAGGAATACAGGCACTACACTTGTCACCAGGAATATAGGTACACATTGTCTGTCAGCAGGAGAGCACATGAAGCATCTATGGTACCTTGAAAGCTGTGCTCTTTTTTTTTTTTTTTTTTAGTACCTGGGATCCCTGGATTAACCCAAGGGCATTTAACCACTGAGCTGCATCCCCAGGCCTTGCTCCCCCTTTTTAAGAAAGGGAATCCAGCAGCTTGAAATTATTATTTTTTTAAAGAAGATGGACACAATACCTTTATTTTACCCATTTATTCATTTTTTAAGTATGCTGAGGATTGAAGCCAGTGCCTCACACATGCTAGGTAAGCGCTCTACCACTGAGCTACAACCCCAGCCTCCAAGCCCTTTTTAATATTTTATTTAGAGACAGGGTCTTGCTGAGTTGCTCAGGGCCTCCCTAAATTTCTGAGGCTGGCTTTGAACTCCTGATCATCCTGCCTCAGCCTCCTGAACTGCTGGGATTACAGGCATGCCCCACTCGCTCGCATGCAGCTGTGCCCTTCTTACCTGGCCTATTCTCCTAGACCCCTTTCCCGCAGGCCTTGACTTCTGTAAACTCTCAGTTCTTCCCTCCTTCCATGTTATCCAAAGCAGAAGGGATGGCCTCTTTTCTCAGGTACTGGACAGGGCAGAAAGAAGAGAGGGTTGGTGGGGAGGGATGGAGAGGTCAGGATCAGTGCTGGAGAAGAGAATCTTCAGGAAGGGTTTAATGAGGGGAATAAAGGGTTACCCTCAGCTTTCTGACCACACTCATGTGTCACCTTCCTACAGGGTCTCCCATGGGATTGCTGGGACCTTGCTGGGTGAGATGGCACTGTGTGCAAAAAAGCGCCCCCCAGGTAAGAAAGGCAAGAAGTGGGAATCCCTGGGAATTTAGACAAGAGTGAGTGTTATTAAGGCTCAGGGAGACAGGAGAAGAGGGACAGCTGGTATGGATCTGGGAAAGGGGAGATCCCTACGCATCCTGGGAAGAGCCTAGGAAACACAATTTTTTCGTTTGATGCTTGAGCTGGGTTCTCTGCTGGGATAGTGCTGAGTACCAGCCCCCGCCCCCCGCCCCGAAACACCTGCTCTCTTCTTGGGGCACCTGCAGCTGCTACTTTCTGGCCTGGGAAGCCCCTGTCTCTTCCCCACAGGGTCCTCTTCCTTTTCCTTCGAGTAGGGAGGGAATGAAACGGTTGCCCCCGACAACCGCGGCAGCCCGCTCACCAACATCAGCCCTGGCCGGGTGCGGGGCGGGGAGAGCGGAGGCGGGGCGCGCTCGGGCTGGCTGTCGCCTACGCGGCGAGCTGGCAGGCTGCTGCCCCTGCAGTCGGGGAGCGGGAGGGGGCGGGGAGCGGGAGGGGGCGGAGCCCGGGGCGTGCGCACCGCATCCGCCACTCAGCGCATGCAGTCCTTCGCTGGGGGCTTCGGGGGCGGCGCAGCTGAGCTCACGGAGTTCCCGGGCCGGCGCGCCGGTGCCCGTGAGGATGGCCTGGGTTGCGGGTGGCATGCTCGCTGGTGGGCCCGGGCTCACTTGTAAGCGGCAGCAGCACTTGCGCCTCCCCGGGGGGCCGCCCCATAGGCGCCGCTGAGGCCAAGAACTGACAGTACGCTCTCCCCACTCAAACCCGGATCATGACGGTCCCCAAGGAGATGCCCGAGAAGTGGGCCCGGGCCGGGGCACCACCCTCTTGGAGCCGAAAGAAGCCTTCTTGGGGGACAGGTAACGGGAGGCAGCATCTTGCAGCTCTCCCGAGCCCATAATTTCCTTCTCTCCAATCCTTACATTCCCTTGTCCTGTGCCTCCCCAGTCTTCCCCCATCCTCTTTCTAGACCCAGAGATCCTGGCTCTAAAGTGTCGAGTCCCTACCTCCTTCCTTTGCATGGCCTCTGGTGATTGCGCAGGGTCTCAGCACGAGGAGACTTCCCTAGGGGAAGTTTTTTGGGAGTAAAGTGGCTCAATAGGCTGGCGACACTGTGGCCTGAGATTTTGTTACTGCAGTGTGCTCTGCAAGGGTCTTGGGGGAAGGGGCCTGGAACACTGCCTTTGGCTCTCTTGCAGGTTTAAGACATTAGGTTTACAGTCTGATCAAATCCCCCCTCCCCTTACAGCATGAGATCAAAGTGACCCCTGGAATGTGGGGAACCCTTCATAGGACATTCCCTTGTTCTGGAACCTGAACTTGGTGCTTGCAGTCGGGAACCTGCAAGGGGTAGCTAAATAGATGTCACTGAGTGAGCAGTTTAAGGGAAATGTGTAGATGGTACAGAAAAGGTTACAGTTAGAAAGCAACTGTTTCCATTACATCTCATTCCTCTCTCTTGCATCTCTGCTTCAGTCTGCATGACCCATATCCCTGACTCCCCCACCTTCTTCTACTTGAAGATGAGCTTTGAAATAAGGTGATGTCATTGTTGGCCAGTCAGAAGCTGCTGCTGGTGACATGTGACAACCAGAGGCTCCTGTAGGGGGACTGCACGTGGGGCTGGGATGTTGCCGCAGAGCAGCTCCAGGGCAGCAGAGCAGCTCCAGGGCACAGTGACCCTCTGTCTTGCCACTCCCCACTTCCACCCCATTAGTCCCCAGTGTAGGGGAGAGCAGCAGTCCTGTGGTTAGATCTGCAGTAGTTTCTAGGGGGAAGGATGCTTTGTGTCTTCAGCTGCTACTCCTTGATTATGATGATAGCAGCTAAAGGGTCTGGGGACTCCATGACCATCAATGGCTAAGGCTCTTCCAGAAGGGGAGGACAGAAGAACTGAGTACTCCCAGTAGAAGATTATTGGTGGTGAGGAAGAGAACCTATCCTGTCCTTTGAATGTAACTTACAGAACCATGTGGTTATGCTGTTGGTGCAAGCTGGACTAGAGGGAAGAATTTAATGGCACCTCAGGTGTGAAGCTAACGCCATAAAGCTATTTGGTGAAAAGAAACAGGGACCCTTGGTGGAATGTCCATAAAGTAGGATGGACCTGACAAGGTGGGGGGTGCAGGCCTCAGTTTGCTGCTCCTAACTGTAGCATCATTCTGTTGTAGAAGAAGAAAGGAGGGCGCGGGCTAATGACCGAGAGTACAATGAGAAATTCCAGTATGCGGTAAGTGATTCTAGACCACCTGTTCCCACTTCCTGAGTGGGAGTGGGGAAATATAGAGATGTCGTGGGCTTGGACTGAGCGCTGAATAGGAAGGGTGCTTGAGGAGGTGGAGGCACCTTCTTCAGCTGCTCTCCATCTGCTACTGTGCTGAAGTCCTTCACCTGTCAATAATCAGAATACATTGACCCCAATCACTTGACTCCTCTCTCCCACTCCAGTGCTGATTTGGGGGGCAGAGGTTTGGGGAAGTGTAGAGATGGAGGAGATAGCCTCCGTCTGATTCTGGATTGAGTTTGGGGTCTGCCTCATTATCTTCTCTCCTACTGCCATAGAGTAACTGCATCAAGACCTCCAAGTACAATATTCTCACCTTCCTGCCTGTCAACCTCTTTGAGCAATTCCAGGAAGTTGCCAACACCTACTTCCTGTTCCTTCTCATCCTGCAGGTGAGTGACCTCTAGTATATCCCTTGCAACTCACAAAGCCAAGGAAGAATAATGGGGGCGATGGCCAGCGTCTCATTGGGGGGTTCTTCTTCCTGCCGAGGAGGGTGTAAGCCACATGAAAACTTAAAGTCTAAAATAATTAGTGAAGAACGAAATACCAAGAGCCAGAAATATATTTACAAAAGTGGCACCCCTGATAACATCCAGTCCACACAAGAGATGGAACTAAACAAAGGAAAGATGGCTCCTGTGATTTGTTCAAGGGGTACATCAAAGACATGGATAGGGTTTCAAAGGCGGAGTCTTGCATCCAGTGTCTTGTAGTCAGCAAGTTGATTGGCATCTTGACAGGTCACACCCATCTCAGGTGCTGTGTGGGAACCTTTAAAGCAGAACTTGTAGGGGAAGTTCACCTGCATCAGGCGGTCTGTCCCTGTGGGGCTACATGGGAAGTTCCCAAAGCCAGACTTATCCCCTCACTAGGCTACAATGCACAACTCGGTCTACACACAGCCCTCAGATGACTCTTGACAGAGGAGGGAGATGTGGGGCAAGAAAGCATTGGCTGGGGCTTCAGATGCCCGCTTCTCTTTCCTCTTCTCAGTTGATCCCACAGATCTCTTCCCTGTCCTGGTTCACCACCATTGTGCCTTTGGTTCTTGTCCTCACCATCACCGCTGTTAAAGATGCCACTGATGACTATGTGAGTTCTTTCATTTTTTATTCTGCCACCCCCAGCACACAGTCACCTTCGCCCAGCACAATTCCTTGGTGACCTAGACATCCTTTACCTGGTCCCGCTAGGTCCATGATAATGTGGCTAAGGGTGAGGAGGGGAGTCAGGAAAAGATGGTCTGTGATAGGTGTGTGGAAGGTGTTGCCCAGCATGCTCTGAGTTCCCCTGATGGAGCCAGAGTCGCCTGTTCTTTGGAGCAGGAGAAGGTGTCTCACCTTTTTCAGTTCTCCTCTTTTCAGTTCCGCCACAAGAGTGATAACCAGGTGAATAATCGCCAGTCTCAGGTGCTGATCAATGGAATGTGAGTGCCTTTTGGGAACAAGGGCCTTGGGGACAAAGCGGGAAAAGCCCTGGAAACCTCCCTAGCTACTGACAGCCTTTTTACTGTCTTGTTGCCACAGCCTCCAGCAAGAGCAGTGGATGAATGTTTGTGTCGGTGATATCATCAAGCTAGAAAACAACCAGTTTGTGGCGGTAAGGGAAAAGTGGCCGCTCTAGGCCTACAGGGCTCACCTTCCTCTTTAGCAGAAAGGGATGGGTCCTTCCTGATTCTGTTTGCCTTTTAAACACCCATGGAAGGAGACTGTCTTGGGTGGAGGGCTTAATATGCCTGGGACCTGCTGTTCATGTGCTTGGAACTAGGAAAACGAAGAATGCTCGGCGAGGGGGTGAGGTCCGGGGGAGGATCCTTGCAGAGCCTGCTGCAGGTGGAGACCTGCGTATCTGGACTTCTCATTAGGGCTTCTTTCCAGGCGGATCTCCTCCTCCTCTCCAGCAGTGAGCCCCATGGGCTGTGTTACATAGAGACGGCAGAACTCGATGGGTAAGTGGCATGCTCAGGTGTCAGCCCTTTTACTTCCTTTTTAGGGGTGAAAAGATTGTTTTTGAAAATGGGTCTCAGGCCTGGGCTTATACCTTTTGGAAAATTTAGGGGTAAGAAAGACTTTGGAGCCAGGTATGGTGGCACATGCCTATAATCTCAGAGACTCGGGAGGCTGAGGCGGGAGGATGGCATGTTTGAGACTAGCCTGGGCAACTTAGT
Organism: Callospermophilus lateralis; assembly: GCF_048772815.1. Lineage (NCBI taxonomy): Eukaryota > Metazoa > Chordata > Mammalia > Rodentia > Sciuridae > Callospermophilus > Callospermophilus lateralis. The sequence continues at coordinate 5,841,262 of NC_135311.1, forward strand.
GACACCCTGTCTCAAAAAAAAAAACAACAACAAAAAAAAAAAAATTAGAAAGGGCTGGGGACGTAGGTCTGTGGTAGAGCACCCGTGGGTTCAATCCCCAGTACGGGGGTAGGGTGGAGGGGAGAACGCTTTGGGATACGTAGAAGTATTTGCTGTGCTGAGAAGTGGGATGCCCGTGGTCAGGTGCTCCCGAGCAGGCTACTGGGTGGGTAGGGAGCCGGGACTCAAGGGTACTGTCCTTCTAGAGAGACCAACATGAAAGTGCGTCAGGCAATTCCAGTCACCTCAGAACTGGGAGACATCAGTAAGCTTGCCAAGTTTGATGGTGAGTAATCTTGGAGAAGCAGTCTTCAGGTAAAAGAGGTGGGTTGGGTTTTAGAATTTAAATTGTACCTTTTCCTTTTGGCTTCTTGTTGCTGTGATTATGCAACTCCTTGGATTTGGGGGTGGGGGTGCTGGGAATGCCAGGTGGTTGCAACTTGATGATCATTTCAAGGAAGCCTTGAGACTGATAGCTCCCCACTTGCTGTGCAACTTGAGAGAAATTCAGCTTATACTGTTTGGGTGTTAGCTCAGAATAATGATATGTGCTCCTTATAACAAGACAGACTGCCAGGCATGGTGGCATGTGTCTGTAATCCCAGCAATTTGGGAGTTCAGGCAGAAGGATTACAAGTTTGAGGCCAGCCTCAGCAACTTAGTGAGACCCTTAGCAACTTAGTGACACTCTGTCATAAAATAAAGAATAAAAAAGACTGCAGATGTAGCTCAGTGGTAGGGTACATCTGTGTTCAATCCTAATAACACATACACAAAGACAACTATACAGAGTGTATAAGAAAGTTTATGGTCTCTCCTGCCCTTTCTTAGATGACCATGTTAATTAACAGTCAGTCCTGTTAGTTTAGTAATCTATACTTTTTACATATGTTTGTATACATAAAAATAAAAAATGCAATTCTTTTGTACTGAAGTTTCTACCTTTTTTGCTTATTAAATATATCATAAGCATCTTATCATCTGTATAAAGAAATTTACCTTTTTCTCTTTAGTAGCTGCATGATATTTCATAGAATTGTTGTATCATAGCAGAGCCAGCCTGGGCAACTTAGAGAAAACCTTATTATAGAGCACTTGCCTAGCCATGTTCAAGGCCCTGGATTCAGTCCCTAGCACCGAAAAAAAACCTGATGTATCATAATTTATTCATCTACTCCTGTCCATTCAGTGGTTTCCAGTCTTTTGCTGTCCTGATAATGCTTCAATAAAGGATATTATGCTCTATTCTATTTAGTAGGATAGAGTGACCAAACTGGAATTATTGAGTCCAAGCTTATATGTACTTTGTTTTGTTTTTTTTTTTTTTTTTTTTGGTATTGGGGATTTAACCCAGGGAAACTTAACCACTGAACCACATCCCCACCCTTTTTTAAAATATTTTATTTAGAGACAGGGTCTTGCTGAGTTGCTTAGGGACTCACTAAGTTGCTGAGGCTGGGTTTGAACTTGTGATCCTCCTGTCTCAGCCTTCAGAGCTATTGGGATCACAGGCATGTGCCACAGCACCCGGCATATGTATGTACTTTTAATATTAGTATATGCTGCCTCATTCTTTTTCTGAAAAGTGGCATTAGCTCACACTCTTGCCAGCAGTATGCAAATGGATCCCTGTCCTTACTCTCTCTCCTTTAGCTACTTTTTCTCTCTGTTTTATTGTCATGTGATCGAATTGTAAACTAGAGCTTGAGCCATGTTACTCTTATCTACTATCCAGGTGAAGTGATCTGCGAACCTCCCAACAACAAGCTGGACAAATTCAGTGGAACCCTCTACTGGAAGGAAAGCAAGTTCCCCCTGAGCAACCAGAACATGCTGTTGCGGGGCTGTGTTCTACGAAACACCGAGTGGTGCTTCGGGCTGGTCATCTTTGCAGGTGAGTCTTTTAGCATCCAAAGGATGAAGGGTAAGAGAAGGTGACTCAGCCCTCCCTCAGGAGTATGGGTTGAAACTGGGTGGGCTGGCAGAGTGCATAAGGGAAAAAACCTCCAGCCCTGAATACAAGTCTCTTGTCCACCCAGTGTCTCCATTCCATCCTGATGTACTACCTCTGGGGATCAGAGCAGAAATTCAGAGACAGTTTTGTTATTTGGCTTCCCATTCTTTTCTAGGTCCTGACACTAAGCTGATGCAGAACAGCGGTAGAACAAAGTTCAAGAGAACAAGTATTGATCGCCTAATGAATACACTGGTGCTCTGGGTAAAATCCCACATCTGTTTCCCTCTCTGCCCTTCTGGTTCTCCCTGGGTGGTTTCCTTGGCTTCCATTGCTCTTCCCTGGTCCATAGTCAGGCTTTGGATTTGGTTTTAAAGTCACTGCAGGTTAGCTACTCAAAGGCAATGTTTATTTCAGGTTTCTTTTAGACTTGGAAGATATTTTTTTAAAAACCTTAGGAACGTGCATGAATCAACAACTTAAAGCTAAAACAAATCGTCCCTTCTCTGGATCCCAGTTATGATGATGATGACTTAGTGCATCATGTGACCTTCTGTTTACCTTTGCCAGAGACAAGGAGGCCTTCATGAGGATGGAGAGGGAATTAAAAGAAAAAATTTCCACTTGGAAGTTGGTTAGCAGGGTCTCCCCCCCACCCCAACTTATAAGGATGAAGAATCCCAAAGGAAAAGTTTCTGTTTTCATTTTTGGCAATTCCTGAGTCCTTCTCTTGTTTAGCTAGAAACCTGAGCTCCTTGTTAAACATTGCTCCCCTTCTTGCACCCTCCTGCCTGCCGCCTGCCCCCCACATGCCAGCTTGCAAAGGCTGGGGCCACCCTGGTTTTAAAGGGCTTGCAAAATTCCAGTTTGAGGGAGCTCCAGGGCAGATTTTGCCTGTAGAGGCTCACATGGCCCCCTGGTGGTCATTGGGCACCAGGATAGTTCCTGTTTTATTTCAAACTCAATGGTGAAGATGGCTTTGGAAATAACTGTCAGAGAGGAAAAAGAAAAAAAGTAAATAGATGTCAGAAACCAGACATGGATTTTGGTTATTTTCTTCTCTCTCTCTCTCTCTCTTTTTTATATACCTTCATTTTATTTATTTTTATGTGGTGCTGAGGATGGAACCCAAGGTCTTGCATGTGCGAGGCGAGCGCTCTACTGCTGAGCCACAGCCCAGTCCTTGGTTATTCTCTTATAATCACCAGACTTTCTTATGATCCTTCATCAAGGACTCCAAGCTGTTTTGATTAGTCAAGAAATCTGGAGTTATCAAGATACAGTTTGTTTCCCTGGTTTGTTTTATTTATTAATGGGCACTGGAGATCAAACCAAGGGGTACTTTACCACTGAGCTACATCCCAAGCCCTTTTTACTTTTTATTTTTAAATAAGAGTCTCGCTAAGTTGTTTGGAGCCTTGATAAATTGCAGAGGCTGGCCTCGAATTTTTGATCCTTCTGCCTCAGCCTCCCAAGTTGCTGGTATTACAGGCATGTGCCACTATGCCCAGCTTCTATTTCCCTGGTTAAAAAAAAAAATGGGCTGGAGTGGTTGCTCAGCAGTAGAGCGCTCGCCTAGCACATATGAGGTGCTGGGTTTCGGTCCTCAGCACCACATAAAAATGAATAAATAAAATAAAGGTATTGTGTCCACATACAACTAAAAAAATATTTTTTAAAAAAGAACAGTCTGTATAAAATAGACATTATAAGGGCTAGAGGGCTGGCTCAGTGATAGAGCACTTGCCTAGCATGTGAGAGGTTCTGGGTTCAGTCCTCAGCACTGCAAAAAAAAAAAAGTAAACATATATATAGGCGTATACACTATATTATTTATACATATATATATATATATATATATATATATATATACATACACACACACACATATATATATACACCTATATGTGTGTGTGTGTGTGTGTATATATATTATAGTAACTTGGCATTTTTGTTGGTTTGTGAAGGCTTAGCCCAGGTAAATGGGTAATTTGCACTAAGTGTTTTTGGTATGTGAAATGTAGTTCATCCCACTCACCAACCTTAAAGACTCCTGAGGGTTCCATACTGGGAGCAACTTCTCTATTTCAGCTTCCCCACTGTACACATGAGGAAATGTTCAGAGAGGGCCACGTGGTGGTCAGTGGCAGACCAGAGCCAGTTCTGAGCTCATTCCAATAGATCATTCTAACAATTCAAATATGCCTATGATTTTTAGGGCTCAGGCCTGAATAGGAACTTCCTTCATGGGGACATTTGTTTTCTAAGTCTCTAATTAGTTTCTGTTTCTCATTCCTCAGATTTTTGGATTCCTGGTCTGCATGGGGGTGATCCTGGCCATTGGCAATGCCATCTGGGAACATGAAGTTGGGACACGCTTCCAGGTCTACCTGCCCTGGGATGAAGCGGTGGACAGTGCCTTTTTCTCTGGCTTCCTCTCCTTCTGGTCCTACATCATCATCCTTAACACCGTTGTGCCCATTTCACTTTATGTCAGGTATGTTGTTCTCTGCTCTAGGTTCTGTCCAGGGAGCCCAGTGGTCCTTTGATAAACTTTTCTGTAAATATTCAGTCATTGAGAAGGAACATGAAATCCTTTTTTTCTGTACTGTGAGCATTTTGTGTTGTCTTTTTACCTTTGTGTACAAAGTAGACTTTTTACCACTTTCCTGGCACTGGGAGTGTATTAGAGCAAAACCCTTGAGCATATATTTAGCATATATGTAATGCATGCACTATGTGCAAAGAAGCGAGGTAGGCACTGTAGCACATAGAAATTGGAATGGATCTCTTTTACTCTAGGAGCTTAGGTCCAAAAGAACAAGAAAAATATAAACACATAAAAAAAAATTGGGACTAAGTCCTGTAGAAGTCATTCTATCCATAGTCTTCAGACACTGAGATGTGTCAGATGGCCTGTGCCTTCAAAACCAGTAGCCTGGCGGTGGCGGTGGGGAGTCGGAACCTGGTCAGACACTGATACACCGTGCAGGAGGCATCAGGTGCCCAAGGTGGGGACGAGCCCTGCTCCTCAGGCAGGAAATCAGGGAAAACACCTCAGAAGAGATGAGTGAAGGTGGAATTGAAAAAGAGAGGAGGAGGAAAGGGCTAGGAACAATGGCAAGGAAGTGGGCACTGGGAATGGCCTCGGGACAGCAGAGAGTAGGGACGGTGAGTGAGGAGCTGTGGGAGAGAGACCTGGAAACAACGGCTCGCTCCTGACTGTGAAGGGTCTTCAATCTTTGCCTGTGGCCTTGGACTTCATAAACCATTATAAGGTCTTTGGAAAAACGAATAAACAACAACAAAAAAAGTCATTTGAAAAATAAATTCTAAAAAAATCTAAAGAAGCTTTGGGCAGTGGAGTGCAGCATGTGTAGGGTCAGGGGCCCAGGCAGGGTGCTTGGATGCTTGAGGTAAAGAGAGTGTCACAGGGACAGGCCAGTAAGAGTGGAAGGAGGAGGGGGTTGGGAGAGGTGAAAGGAAGAATCCAGGAGAAAGAAACTTTCCTACCTCGTACCTTGTATTTGAGATAAGGGGGCCTGTGACATTTTACAGGAAATTCTTTGTGGAGGTATTCAGAATCTTTCTGTCTCCTGTGTTTAATTGACAGTTTCTTCAAGTAGTCCTCAATTCTCCTACTGGCCCAAAGTCCTAGGATTGATTATGATGAATAGAAGATGAAGCATTTCTTTGCCAAGAAAGTACAGTTTGGGCTTTTTTCGAGCACAGAGAGGAGAGTCGGAAGGCTCTTGGTCCAGTCCTGCCTGCTCGACTGGATCTGACATATGACCACAGTCACTTGAGGCTTTTTGGGACTTCTGGTCTCTCCTGTAAAATGGGACCCCTGTTTCATCTTCCTCACAGGGACGTTTTGACGTAAGACACTAGTTTGGAAAACACAGGTTAAAAGTTCGATTATTATAGCTGGACACGGTGGTGCACGCCTATAATCTCAGTGACTGTGGAGTCTGAGGCAGAGGAATTGCAAGTCCGAGGCCAGCCTGGGGACTTAGCAAGATCTCGGGTTAAAACAAAAAATAAAAAGGGGGTTGTGGTTGTAGTTCAGTGGTCAGAGCGCTTGCCTTTTGTGTGTGAGGCACTGGGTTTGATCCTCAGCATCACATAAAACAAACAGATAAATAAAATAAAGGTATGTGTCCATCTACAATTAAAAAAATAAAAAGGGCTGAGGAATGTAGTTCATAGATGTCCCTAGGTTTGATCCCTAGTACCCTCCACCCAGAAAAAAAAAATCACTATACAAATATTGGATGGTGTATATCTGTTATCATTGCAACTCTGGTTCTACATTATTATTTATTTAAATGTTTTTTCCCTTAAGACCTAATTTTGTTTTCTTATCTTTGGGCTTTCTTGTCCCTGTTTTGTATCTAAGTCTTTTTGAAGCCCTTGGGAGCTGCCTGAGGAAGTTTTCTGAGTCCCATCAAGTTATAGTATGTCTTGGGGTGGGGGGTGGAGGGAGGGTTATAAGCTGCATGGGGAAAAGGTTATGATGATATTTCCAGCTACCTCAGTTTTTACCTGGTAATAGGATCCTGATAGGAGCTTCTGTCAGGTCAGAAGCAAAGTTCCCGATAAGCCCATTGCTGGACCTCTGGACCTCAACACAGGGCCCTTTCTGGAAATACTGTCAGCCCCTATCCAAAGAAGACGAGGAGCTGCCTAAGCAAAGGAGAGGATGGGGACTGTCAGAAGTCCCGTCCCCTGTAACTCGGCACTGTCCCCTACGTTATTGCAACCCCTTGGCTTTGCCACAGAGTCGGGGTGTAGGCCCAGGTGGAGGGAGAACGCTCCGTGTGCTGGGGCAGCAAGGAGCGAGTGGGCCGTGCTGCGTCTCAGTTTTCGTCCCCAGCCTGGCCCCTTGGAGGTGGCGCTCTCACCCTGGCGCGCTCAGCACCCTCATTATTTCTCTCTTTTCTCTCTCCCTTCCCTCTCGCACTTTCTCTTGTTTTTTCCGCGTGGTTTCTGTATTATTAGTCCTGAGGTAAGAACTGGTTGAGTGCCTTGTCTGCAGTCCTTTCCTCCCTCCACCGTGCGCTCTGTCCTGCCTGCCCAGGCCTGTTGCACCTTCTTGTCTAGAGAGTGTCAGGAGGGGCGGGTTGGGGAGTACTTTGCTGGCTGTACATGGCTGGCTCACCTGCAGGCTCTCCTTGCCCCTTCCCACCCAGGTTCCTGTGCCCAGGTGTCTTCTCCGTTCTCGTTTCTCCCCAGATGGAGGGCCTGCAGCGAAGGCCCATGTGGGTGGGGCACCTCTTCCCCTTCTCGCACCAAGCCTCACCCCCTGTCCTCTGTGTAGTGTGGAGGTCATCCGTCTGGGTCACAGCTACTTCATCAACTGGGACAAGAAGATGTTCTGCATGAAGAAGCGGACACCCGCCGAGGCCCGCACCACCACCCTCAATGAGGAGCTAGGCCAGGTGGAGTACATTTTCTCCGACAAGACGGGCACCCTCACCCAGAACATCATGGTTTTCAACAAGTGCTCCATCAATGGCCGCAGCTACGGTACGGCGGTGCCGCGAGGGTTGGGCTGCACATCTCGCTTGGAAAGAGAATGGAACCAGGGCTCTTATAGTTGTCTGACATTGGACTTTGCTTCTTTACTATTTGGGTCCGAGAGTCCTTGAGAGGGTCTATTCTGTATCCCATGCCAGGAAGCAGATCCCGAGAGTCTTTTCCTTGTCCTCACTTGGTACCCTTGTGTGGTCTCAGCTCCAGGCACTAGGGGAGCTCCTTGGATATTTGGAGTGAGGCCCAGACACTGCCCTCTGGTCATCCTGGCCAGGTTGGACCTTGGCTGACCCAGTGGAATTCTAGACTCACCCATGTTGCTTGTCATAAGGGCCCTATGAGTCTCTGGAGTGTGCCCATGGTCTTCCCAGTATGGCCCTGTGCAGTGGCCTTGTGGCTGAGCTGCTGGGGTGGCTGGGGCAGGGGGTGTGGGGGCTGGCCTTTGTATGGGGTCGGCCCCTGCTGTGACTGCTTCTGTACTAACCTAGACCTGTGCCTAGTGGGTGAGGCTTCGTCTGCTGTGCAGGCCTACAGGGTGCCCTGGAGCCCTGGCTGGTGCAGGTGAAGAATTGGAGCTGCCCTGAGGGGACAGCTGCTGGGAGGTGGTGGGGACAGGAATGGTGAGTGGTGGATCTCATGACACTCTTATGGCCATAGTTCTGGATTCTGGCACCCAGGACGCCTATTGCCTACTGTCCCTTGTGTCAGTGGTGTGTGAGTGATATCTGCTCAATGACCAGGCTGAGGGTTCCCAGTGCTTGCAGGGATCTGTATTAGAGGCTTATCCCCAGTGCTGTAGAGATCTCCAGCTCTGATTTTGCTTCTCCTTCTGTCGTGGCTGTGTGTAGGTGACGTGTTTGATGTCTTGGGACATAAAGCGGAGTTGGGAGAGGTAAGAGCCAGTCTCCATAATTGTTGTGTGTACCGTTAACATAGGGCGCCTGATGGGAACCATTGGCATAATTAGGAAAGCTGTGTTGTCTGGGCAGGAAATGGAAGCAGCTTGGAGAAATGGATATGAGAAAAAAGAACTTATAGCAAAATGGGAATTTTGAGGTCCACAGTGTTTTCCATCTTGGGCTCTTCTACTGAGATATGGGTGGGCAGGGACAGCCTCTTTCCTGGGCTGTAGCTGACAACCTGGCTTTTCCTAAGGGCCTTCTTACCTGTTGCAGAGGCCCGAACCCGTCAACTTTTCCTTTAATCCTTTGGCTGACAAGAAGTTCTTATTTTGGGACCCCAGCCTCTTGGAGGCTGTCAAGATGGGGGACCCCCATACACATGAGTTCTTCCGCCTCCTCTCCCTGTGTCACACTGTCATGTCAGAAGAAAAGAATGAAGGTGAGCCGAGGAGCTGGTTCCTCCCTACCCTCACCCAGTTGGTGCTCCTGGGCCCTGCTCTGCGTTGCAGGGCTGCTGGGCTGAGGCTTCCTGAGGGTGGCCACTCATGCCATGCCACGCGTGTTCTTCCTGCCCATCTAGGAGAACTATACTACAAAGCCCAGTCTCCTGATGAGGGCGCCCTGGTTACTGCAGCCAGGAACTTTGGTTTTGTGTTCCGCTCTCGCACACCAAAAACCATCACTGTCCATGAGATGGGCACAGCCATCACCTACCAGCTGTTGGCTATCCTGGACTTCAACAATATCCGCAAGCGGATGTCAGTCATAGGTGAGGCCGGGACTGGGATGCGGGGGGGGGGGGGGGGGGGGGTTGGGGGGTTGGGGCAGCACATAGGCCTGGAATGGGCCGGGTATGCTGAGGGCTCAGAATGATGGGTTTAGACTGTGGGTCTTTGCCTGTCTGAATTTTTCTGGCACTTTTCTTGCCCCCTGCCGTATGCCCAGTGCGGAATCCAGAGGGGAAGATCCGACTCTACTGCAAAGGGGCCGACACCATCCTGCTTGACAGACTGCACCACTCTACCCAGGAGCTGCTCAACACCACGACCGACCATCTGAATGTAGGTGTGAGGGAGGGGACTGGCCTGCTGCTGTGCTGCGCTCAGCGTTGCGGTGGGAGCATGGCTTTCTCTTTTGTGTGTCTCTTCTTGTGTTTATTGAACACATTTAAGGTGTACAATGTGATGTTTTGATATACCAGGTGAAATGATCACTGCAACCAAGCACATTAACTTTTCCACCAGCTCTTTATTTATTTGTTTGTTCATTCATTTATTTGTGTGGTAAGAATACCCAAAATCTCTCCCAGCAAATTTTTTTGGGGGGGACTATTCTGGAGATTGAACCCAGAGAACTGTAGACTGAGCTACATTCACAACCCTTTTTGTTTGTTTTGTTTTGGGTACAGGGATTGAACTCTGCGCACACAACCGCTGAGCCACATCCCCAGCCCTATTTTGTATCTTATCTAGAGACGGGGTCTCGCTGAGTTGTTTAGTGCCTTGCTTTTGCTGAGGCTGGCTTTGAACTTATGATCCTTCTGCCTCAGCCTCCCAAGCTGCTGGGATTACAGGCATGCACCACCGTGCCCGGCCACAACCCTTTTTATTTTGAGAGAGAGGCTCACTCAGTTGCCCAGTTTGGACTTGCAGTCTTGGACTTGGCCTGGGACTTGCAGTCTTCCTGCCTTAGCCTCCTGAGTCTCTGGAATTAAAGGCGTGCACCACTGCATCCAGCTGTAGATTTTAACTGTGGTCCTCAGGTTGTGCATTATCAACTCTCTAAACCTACTCAGAGGTGCATTCCTGACTCTGCCCCCAGGAGTATGCAGGGGAAGGGCTGAGGACCCTGGTACTGGCCTACAAGGATCTGGATGAAGAGTACTATGAGGAGTGGGCCGAAAGACGGTTGCAAGCCAGCCTGGCCCAGGACAGCCGGGAGGACAGGCTGGCCAGCATCTACGAGGAGGTTGAGAGTGACATGATGGTGAGGGCACAAGGATGGCCTGAGGGTGGGCAAGGAGGACTTGTGCCTGTGACCCTCATGCCAGGAGTCCTTGTATTTTCAGCTGTTGGGTGCAACGGCTATTGAGGACAAGCTGCAGCAGGGGGTTCCAGAGACCATTGCCCTCCTGACACTGGCCAACATCAAGATCTGGGTGCTTACTGGAGACAAACAAGGTGAGAGCCCAACAGGGCAGAGGAAGTTATATCTGGGCAGTATTCCAGTTGGAGCCTTGGTGGAGCTGCGGGCCCCAGGCTGACCTGTCGGGCGCCTGCCTGTAGCCCCTGCACTCTCTCTTGCTAGAGACTGCTGTGAACATTGGCTATTCCTGCAAGATGCTGACGGATGACATGACAGAGGTGTTCATAGTCACAGGCCACACTGTCCTGGAGGTGAGAGAGGAGCTCAGGTAAGCCAGAGACCCAGGGACAGGCTGGGGTTTCTGAATCCTATTGAGACTTCTGTCCTGACTCACTGCTGTTGTCCCGGGTCACCACCATTCCATCTCCACCTTCACAGGAAAGCCCGGGAGAAGATGATGGACTCTTCCCGCACCGTAGGCAACGGCTTCACCTGCCAGGAGAAACTTTCTTCTTCCAAGCTCACATCTGTCTTGGAGGCCGTTGCTGGGGAGTATGCTCTGGTCATCAATGGTCACAGCCTAGTAAGTGTCACCATCCTTAGCTTGAGTGGTATTCTTCCAGAAATCCCTTTTCTCAATATGGCTTGTAGATTTTTTTCTTCTCATTTCCCTTGACTTCAGAGGGGGTTGTGATCTTCAAGGGGCAGGGAAGAGCTGAGGCCACTAGGTGTTCCCCGGGAAGACTTTGCCTCTTTCTGGTGTTCTGTGTTCCAGGCCCATGCATTGGAGGCAGACATGGAGCTGGAGTTCCTGGAAACAGCGTGTGCCTGCAAAACTGTCATCTGCTGCCGGGTGACCCCCTTGCAGAAGGCACAAGTGGTGGAACTGGTTAAGAAGTACAAGAAGGCGGTGACACTTGCCATTGGAGATGGGGCCAATGATGTCAGCATGATCAAAAGTGAGTGTAGACTGTGTGCCTGGGTGGGCTGGGCAGGATGGGGGAGGTGCCCTGAGGTCGGCTGGGGAGAGGGACTGGAACTTGGTGGGGTTTGAAGGGGGCGGCCACCCTCACCTGTCCTCCTCTCTCACCTCCACAGCGGCTCACATCGGTGTGGGCATCAGTGGGCAGGAAGGGATCCAGGCTGTCCTGGCCTCCGATTACTCCTTCTCACAGTTCAAGTTCCTGCAGCGCCTCCTGCTGGTGCATGGGCGCTGGTCCTACCTGCGCATGTGCAAGTTCCTCTGCTATTTCTTCTACAAGAACTTCGCTTTTACCATGGTTCACTTCTGGTTTGGCTTCTTCTGCGGCTTCTCGGCCCAGGTAGCGAATGTACCCAAGCTGTGATGCATATCTGTAAATTTTTTAAGGGCAGAGGAGGTTGTATTTGACCTGTTTGCTGCCTAATCCCATTGTCTAGTGCATGCATTTAAAAAAAAAAAAATTGTTGAAAGAGTAGAGAGAGCTCTCAAGAAATTCCTTAGGGATCCCCAAGAAGCCCTAAGCTCCACATCAGCTGTCAAATCAGTCACTTCCCGTGCCTGATGTGCAATGAAGAGAGGTTGCGACTCCCTTTTCCCTGCCCGCTCTCTTGCAGACTGTGTACGATCAGTATTTCATCACCTTGTACAACATCGTGTACACCTCCCTCCCGGTCCTGGCTATGGGCGTCTTTGACCAGGTATGGGGGAGGTGGACGGCCAGGTAGGAGGGGCGAAGAGCACTGTTGTTACAGTGTGGACATGGGACACGTGTGCCTGCCGACTTGTGGACACGGGGAAGGCGCTTTCAGCAGGGGAGGGTGTGGGGCGGGCTCTCCTCAGGTACAGCTTCTCCACAGCTCTCCTGAGTTGCTGAACAAGAACTGGGAGCAGCTGGCTTGAGGTTGTTGTTGCTAAAGTCTGTGGAAAGGAGGTTTAAGGGACAGGGTCTGCCTTGGTGATCCTCATCGGTCATGTGGCCCTCCTCATGCAGGATGTGCCAGAGCAGCGGAGCATGGAGTACCCTAAGCTCTACGAGCCAGGCCAGCTGAATCTCCTCTTCAACAAGCGGGAGTTCTTCATCTGCATCGCCCAGGGCATCTACACCTCTGTGCTGATGTTCTTCATTCCCTATGGGGTGTTTGCTGAGGCTACCCGGGATGACGGGACCCAACTGGCCGATTACCAGTCCTTTGCAGTCACTGTGGCCACGTCACTGGTCATCGTGGTTAGTGTGCAGGTATGAAGCCTCCAAAGAACTGCCCTTTCCTATGGGAGGAGTGAGCCTTCTGTCCTTAGAGCTGCTCTCAGTGTCCCACTTTAGTTTCTGGGGGGGACAAAGTTTTTAGGGGCTCTCCTGCCTGTGACAGCTCTGACCTCTTTCTGCAGATTGGACTGGATACGGGATATTGGACAGCCATCAACCACTTCTTCATCTGGGGCAGCCTCGCTGTTTACTTTGCCATCCTCTTTGCCATGCATAGCAATGGGCTCTTTGACATGTTTCCAAACCAGTTCCGATTTGTGGGTGAGTCCCTGTGGCTTCCTCTTGAGTCTTCTTTAGGAATTACAAATGTTCTAGGACTTGCAGGGTAGTTGGCCAGTGTGCACATCACAAGCGTTTATCAGCACTCCTTATGTTCCAGGTAGCTGACCTGTCAGCAGGACATCAGGGGTAGCTGGTCTAGACCCGGTCCCAAAGAGTTTCTGTAACCATGAAAATGACGAACAGCCCTTCCAGGCTGTGGGAGGTCAGGGCTCTGAGGGGGTCAGGGGTGGCAGGCTTTGTGGGTAGCAGAGACCTTGCCAATGGGGTGGCCATGGTTAGTCCCCCAGAAGAGGCTGCTATGAGCAGAGCCAGGAAGTACAAAGAAGCAAGTGTTTCTGGGGAATAAAAAGTGCTCTAGCTGGGTGGGCCCTGGAGAATAGAGGGGGCCTAGAGGCTGGAGGGCGGGCCTTCAGCTCTAAGAATGACAGCTGCCAGCCTTTCATTTGCTTTGCCGCAAGTCTTCATTTATTTAGAGGAAGGGGGACAAATGACATCAAAAGATTAAGTGTTAGAGCTGGGTACAGTGGCGCACACCTGTAATCCTAGCGGCTTGGAGGCCGAGACAGGAGGATCACAAGTTCAAAGACAGCCTCTGCAATGGCAAGATGCTAAGCAACTCAGTGAGACCCTGTCTCTAAATAAATACAAAATAGGGCTGGGAATGTGCCCCAGTGGTCGAGTGCCCCTGAGTCCAATCCCTGGTACCCCCCCCCCCAAAAAAAAAAGATTATTGGGAATGTGAAGCAAGAGTTAAACGTAGAGGCAAATGCCTGCAATCCCAGCTTCTCAGGAGGATGAGGCAGGAGAAGTGCATGTTCAAGGCCAACCTGGGCAACCTAGTGAAACCCTGTTACAAAATTAAAAAATGCTGGGCATGGTGGCACACACCTATAATCCCAGCAACTCTGGAGCTGAGGCAGGAGGATGGCAAGTTTGTGGTCAGGTATATCCCTAGCCCCAGAACTTTGAATTTTAATTGAAATTTGATGGGAAGCCATTGGAGGGCTTGAGGCAGGAAGTGTCATAAAATAATGATGCTTTTAAAGGACCATTTCTATTGTGTGACTAAAATAAAGTGTAGGGAGTAAAGGTGGAAATGGGGAGACCAGTTAGAGGCTATTGCAGGATTTGAGGATGACACGTGATGGCTTGGGACACAGTGAAGTGCAGAGGGACTCCCTAGACATTTTGGAAACGGAGCCAACAGATTGAATGTGGGTTGTGAGCAAGACAGAAAAGTGGTGGTGGTTGGGGGATTTAATCAGAGCCGCTGGGTGAGTGGGAAAGGCGTGAGCAGATTTGGGGTGGAAGAGACCGTGGTTCACTTTGGTCCAGGTGAAACTTGAGATGCCTGTTGGATATTCAACCATAGTTAAGGAAATAGCTCTGGGGCTTATGTGGAGATAAACATTTGAGGAGTGGGCAGAGCCAAGATGATTTAGGTTTTGAGATTGGGGAAGTGGAACTGCCAGAAATAGAAATGGAGAAGTCAGGGGCTACCCTTCTGTCCACTTTGTGAGTCCCAAGGCCACCGTCTCCTGTGTACCTCCAGGGAATGCCCAGAACACCCTGGCCCAGCCCACAGTGTGGCTCACCATCGTGCTCACCACGGTCGTCTGCATCATGCCTGTGGTCGCCTTTCGGTTCCTCAGGCTCAGCCTGAAGCCAGACCTGTCTGACACGGTGAGCAGCCGTCGGTCCTGGGCTGTCCACTCCGGGGGCGGAGACCCTTGGCCGGAAGGGCGTGTCTCAGGCACTGGTGTGGCTGTTTCGGGACTGTGGCTTGGGGGTTGGTGGTGGTCCTCAGCTGCACAGACGTGGAGGTTCCTGTGCTGGCCTGCCCCAGGGCCCCGGGTCCCTTCTCCGTGGTGGCGTGTCACACCGCTTGCTCCTTCCCGTGTCCCCCAGGTCCGCTACACGCAGCTGGTGAGGAAAAAGCAGAAAGCGCAGCACCGCTGCATGCGGCGGGCCGGCCGCACGGGGTCGCGGCGCTCGGGCTACGCCTTCTCGCACCAGGAGGGCTTCGGGGAGCTCATCATGTCTGGCAAGAACATGCGGCTCAGCTCCCTGGCGCTGTCCAGCTTCACCGCCCGCTCCAGCTCCAGCTGGATCGAGAGCCTGCGCAGGAAGAAGAGCGACAGCGCCGGCAGCCCCGGCGGCGGGGCCGAGAAGCCCCTCAAGGGGTGAAGAACTGCGGTCACAGGACACTCCGTGCTGGTGCCCAGAGCAGCTGGCCAGTGGGTCGCCAAGGGAACAGTATCTCGAACTGTTGGTCCTCGCTCTCTGCCTCCCGTCTCCTCTGGTAGACTCTGGGGAGATGGAGGGAGTGGGCCCAGGGGCAGACAGAGGCTCAGGCACCAGGAAGCAGCCCCGTGGGGACCAGACATGGTACCAAAAATAAGAAAAACTGTGAGAGATGGTTTGTCCCTGCCCTGCCGGGGAGCTCCCAGGGACACTGTAATCTCCATATTTTTTTACTCCCATTCCCCAGAGGGGCTCTAGCACCCCGTTCCTGAATTGCACCAGAATGTATCATGCCGGGAAGCCGGAGACCTGCTGGGGCCTCTGGGCCCTCACATCGTGGGTGTCTCCTTGATTGTGTTTGTGTCCAGTTTGGTTTTGTCTTTTTTATTTGGCTGATGGCGGAGGCCTTTATGTGATTTTTATGTTGTGATTGGTGTCTTAACTCTCCTGGGAAGAGGAGCCTGGGACTCGCTGGGACACCCCTCCTGGTGGAGTGGCTTGGGAGGAGCTGTGTCTCACTGGTCACACTCCAGTAGCTGGTGCCCTGGTGGGACAGAGAGGCTAACCAGGGAGGGAGGAAGCCCAGCCAGAGGGTGTCGGGAGAGTGAAAAGGAGGGCTTGGCCTGTCTCCTTCCTCACCTTGAGAGTAATGCGCTGTCCCTTCCCCCAGTGCACACATGTCCGTTCCTGGCATCCATGAAGTCCTGCTGGTTTGGGGCTGGAGCCTGGAAAAGTGGCCCCTTCATCCTCAGAGAGCCAAAGCCCAGTATAAAATCCAGTCTTAAGGAGAAAAAGGCATGCTCTCGCTTTCAGTCTAGTCCCAAGTTCATTAGCAGACTTTCTTCTGACTTCCCGCTCCTCTTCAGCGGGAGCTTTCCTGTACCTGCACCTCAGAACCCTGAGGTGGGATTGGGGAACCCGGCCTCTCTGCTCCGTCCCCCAGGAAACCAGCCGTCCCACCAGCAGGTCTCGACGCTGGGAGGAGGCAGAAGGGAAGGGCAAGGCCAGGCTGCGGCTGGACTCTGTCTGCTCAGCATCCTGCCCGTCTGAACAGGCCTCTGCTGGAGGCTGGTAACAGCGGGTCTTATCTCCATCGTCCACAAGCTGTACCCCACGTCAGGCATTTCCCAAGTTGGTTGCTACCAATCGGTCTCCAGAAGAAGCCTTTCCTCTTCTTTGGGGACTGTGTTGGGGTAGAAAGTACTAGTTGGGGAATGGTGTGGAGCTGGGAGTGGGGGATCATAAGCGTTCCCTGTGGGAGCCCCAAAGGAGCTGGGCAGAGGCTGCAGTCAGGTGGGGTGAACCCTCAAGGAACGGGGGAGGGGAAGCCTTGACAGGGAAATCCCTTTTGGCCACAGTTTACAAATCCAATATCATGTCTGTTTGTGTGTCTCTCAAGGTGAGAGTCTGATTTTTATACCAAAGAGGAAATGATTTTTTTTTCATATTTGGTTGGTCTATATTATATAAATATATAAATATATATATATATATATATATATACAGTTATATATATATTATTTTTTTGGTTCTCTCTCGTTTTTAGGGAGGGAAGAAAGTACCAAGTTGCATTGAGCTGTAATTAAGGAACATTCTGTATAATTTATGACACATTTCTATACTTGCAGAAATTATATCATTTTATGAATATAAAAGAAAAAAACTTTTTATAAAATTCCAATTTCTGAGAAGTGTGTAATTTGTCTCTTTTTATGATGTTTAAACAAGACTGATGGTCAAAGTAAAGACAGAAACTGTCTCTGAAGTGGGAGTGAGTGGGTAGAGGAGGGTGAGGCGGGGAGGAGGGAATCTGCTGCGCTCAGCACCTCCTCTATCTGCCCCGCTCTCTGCATCGGAGTTTCATCTAGGAGATGGGTGTGGGCCATGCTGAGGCAGAGCTTGGAGACTTTGTGTCCAGCTGACGGCTGGTGCTTCAGACCTTGAACTGATTGCTGTTCTAAACACAGGCCAACTTATTCCTAATACACTCTGGGGGCCGGGGGTGGGGGATCTGGGCAGGGAAAGTTCCAGAGTACCAGCTAAATATTTTTAAAGACCTTAAAATATTTTTACCACTGAGATAGATTCCTAGATTTTTTTTTTTTTTTTTTTTTTTTTTTAGGCAGGGTCTCACTAAGTTGCTGAGGCTGGTTTTGGACTTGTGATCCTCCTGCTTCAGCCTCCCAAGCCATTGAAATAAAGGCATGTGCCACCAAGCCTGGTTCCTCATGTCTTTTCTAATGACATCAACCTCAAAGCCTCAGAGGTTCCTGGCTTTTTAAGGGACTATCAAGGAACCTAGCAGGCGCAGTGGTATGTGCCTGTAATTCCAGCTGCATGAGAGGCTGAGCTGGAGGACTTCAAATTCTAGGCCAGCCTGGGCAACTTAATGAGCCCCTGTCTCAGAAAGTAAAAGGGTTGGGGACATAGCTCATTGATAAAGCACCCCTGGGTTCAATCTCTAGTACCACAATAAATACATAAATAAATATTTAAAAAGGAATCTAACTATTATATAGACTCTGCGGGAGGTCCTAGTGCATAAGGTGGACTTTCCTTCAGGAAACTGGGGGCGGGGAGGCTCCTGGTTCCAAGAGAGCTAGGGCCTGGGTGTGGGGACCAGGCAGAGCAAACCTCCTGCGATGGCTGTCCCCAGGCTTGTTTTCCCCTTCACCCTGACCAGTCTATTCTGTCACAGGGAAATCTTTCTTTCCTTCTCAGAAGCAAGAGTTCCAAGCAGGTGCTAGGCTCAGAGGGAGCCGTGAAGATAAGATCAGTTTCCTCCCCAAGGAGAAGAAGTCTAGGGCCAGAAAGTTCCACCGCTGCCTGCCTGCCCCGGAACACAGCCTGCTCCGGCCTCCATGTGGGGAGGGCCTGTCTGGAACTCTGAGCCCCAGGCAGCAGAGTGGCCTCTGGCCACGGTCCCTCCCTCTCTGGGGTGCAGAAGCAGGCCTTAATCCCTGGAGATGGGCTGGGCTGCCAACTTGGGTGTCCTAGCTTTCACTGCAAGTGGAGGCTGATGCCTCTCTTTCCCATGAGGCCCCCACCCCTTGAACTTCCTGCCTCTCACTGCTGACCTACGGAGCAGTTTCAGAGGACGGATGAAGACTCTTCAGCCGCTGAGAGAATATCCACTCTGCTCCTCAGCAGACCCAATCCTGCACAGATACCTGAGGGGCAAGGCCGACGTATGTCCACTCTCCCTGCCACCTCGGGGCCTGTTTTCTTCCCTTTTTGTACAAACACACCTCTACTGAGCATTTAGGTTCCCCACTTTGTCCCTTCTGTGCTGTAGACATTCCCTGACCTCCTGATCCCTTCCTTACGTCACTAAGTCACTGCAGCCTTGGGCACCTTGGATCTTATTCTGGTCCCTGGTACCACCAAGGTCCCAGGGCCTTCTCTGTTGGTGTGAACGAAGGAAGGAGCACCCTTGGGCGCCCACCGTGGAAGGGAGGAGCTCTGCCTCTGAAATCTGACAGCTCAGTGTTTGATCACTCAGATCCTTTGGTTCGAGCTGTGGAATGTGAAAAAAGAGACACTGCTGGGCTTGGTGGCACACATTTATAATCCTGGCTACCTGAGAGGCTGAGGCAGGAGGATCTCAAATTTGAGGTCAGCCTGGGCAGCTTAGTCTCTGTCTCAAAGTAAAATTTTGAAGGGCTGGGAATGGAGCTCAGTGGTTAAGCGCATCTGGGTTCAATCCCCAGTACCACAAAGACTATGAAATTAAAAAATAAAAAGCCTAGCTGGGTGTAGTGGAGCACGCCTGTAATCCCCAGTGAGGCAGGAGGGTCTTGAGTTCAAAGCCAACCTCAGCAAGTTAAAGGGGCCCTGTCTCGAAGCATAAAAAGGGCTGGGAATGTGGCTCAGTGGTAAAGCGCTCCTGGGTTCAGTCTTTAGTACCAAATAAATAAATACCCTGTGGGAGGTGAGGAGGGAGAGCCACGCCCTATTTCCTCTTCAGGAGCCACTCTTCTCCCTGCTCACAGCTCTGGGACAGGCAGCTGTAGTCCAGGGTGGCCCTCCTCCCGGTCCTCAGTTGCTGCTGTGCTCCGGCTCTGGGTCAATGGCTTTCTGCACTAGAAAAACTGCTTTGGGGCTGTGCTTGACCGTTTTGCATGAGGTTCCTGGTGCCAAGATTCGCAGGGCTTCAGGAGCCCAGGTGGTTGCATTGCGATGCCCAATGCCCAGAGGAAGTCAGGTGGCTGCCCAGGCCCAGAGGACCCTCCAAAGAATCTGCAGAGCTTCTGTGGTTGGAGGGAAACCATTTGAACTTGGGCCTGGGGGCTGGTTCTCCACTGGAGAAGGGAGGACTCTTACAAACTGTTTTGTGCAGTTGGAAAGAATACCAGGATATTGAAAAAACATCGGAGGCCTCCTCGGTGGTTCCAAATGATGGCTGTTCTCTAGCTCTACCATCACACCAAGAAGGGGAAGAAGACATGGCCTCTCACCCTGTCTTTGCAACTAGCCCGGTGCCCTGTTAGATTTTCAACAATATCCTGGCCAGTAATTGTGACTTTGGCTCAGATTTTTCTCTGAGAATCTGGTGAAAGCTATGCAATAAAATGCTCAGGTGCTTTTACAAGTGCCTGCCATTTCACAGGCTCCTCATCTGTCCTGCTTATAGGCAGGCCTTCCTGGAATGTTCCTGGGCCTCAGGGAAAGGAACAAACAGAGGCCCACAAACCCCACGTCTAGGTGTGGAGGAGTTATGAAATCAGGCTCACAGTCTGTTATGTTCCATCCTCCTACCTTGAAAGATTTATCTTCATAACAACTTGGAAGGCCAGGTTTAAATTCAGCTCCGGTTACCTTTGCCCTCCCAGCCCTCTGCCTGCCTCCCCCTGTCTCTTTCCATCCCCTGGGCCCATTCTGCACTGAGGAATCCTGCAGCACCTCAGTGGATCCCCCCACTCACAAGTCCTAGCTCCACCCCCACCCCTCTGCAAACAGCTGCTCCTGGTGGCCTCGTGGGCCAGATGGGCACACTAGCAAAGGAGGGTACCGAGAACAGAAGGCTAAACAGATCCTGGAAGTGGACTCTGGGTTATTTGGGCAGAAAATGTCAGCATCTAGAAGAACACTATTTCAGGCAAGTATTGGCTTTTAAAGTTTCCAGGCCTGGCTGTAGGTCAGTGACAGAGCACTAGCCTGGCTCACACAAAACTCGGTTTGGGTTCAACCCCTAGTACAAAAAAAAAGAAAAAAGTATCTAATCTGTGATGGACTGACACTTTTGTGAAATAAGAATATAATTACAGTGCATTCCTGGGAAATGATTAGGAGCTTGGATATTGCAGCAAAGTTAATTTTTTTTTTTTTTTTTTTTTTTTAAGATGAAGTTTCACTGTGTTGCTTCCACCCAGGCTAAGACTTGAATTGAAGAGCTTGAGGGAGCCATGTCTTCCTCTTCTTTAAAAACATTTAATTTAGTTGGGTTTGGTGACTCATGTCTGTAATTCCAGCATCTGGGGCAGCGGAGGCAGGAGGATCACAAGTTTGAGGCCAGCCTCAGCAACTTAGTGAGACCCAATCTGGAAATAAAAAAAAGGGCTGAGGATGTAGCTCAGTGGTAAAGCGCCTCTGGGTTCAATCATCAGTACTGAAACAAACAGACAAAAAAGTCAAATGGTGATACAAGTTTCTAAATGCTTGCTTTCAATTTCTATACTTAGCTCATTGCAGTCAAGCAAGAAGCATTTTATTGACTGGCAATAGTTCAAAGACCACACCTTCCCTGGAGCGGTGGTGAACGCCTATAATCCCAGCAGCTCAGGAGGCTGAGGCAGGAAGGTCACGGGTTCAAAGCCAGCCTCAGCAGTTCAGCAAGGCCTAGGCAACTCAGTGAGACCCTGTCTCTAAGTAAAATGCAAAATGGGGATGTGGCTCAGTGATCGAGTACCTCTAAATTCAATCCCACTCCCCCAAAAAAGAAAGACCACACCTTGAGTACTAGTAGTCGACAAAGAGGCAATGTGGGAGACACAGGCCCTCTGACTTTTAGCATTTTATGGGAGAGTCAGGCATGACTAGAGGAGGGTGCGTGGCGGTGCTGGTGAAGGGGTGCTGTGGATCAGCCCAGTGTGGGAGGCTTTCTATGAACAGGACAGGGAAGGGCCATTTGGGGGAGATATAGACCCCTGAACATCATAGAAACTCGAACATAATTTGTCAAGTCCATGGGCTGGGGCAGTAGCTCATGGTAGAGTGCTTGCCTAGCACATCCAAGGCCCTGGGTTTGATCCCCAGCAACACACACACACACACACACACACACACACACACACAAACACACACAGAGTCTAAAGTTTCCTGTCCCAAATTATGGCTCTCGGCCTCCACTGGGCCAGTGGCCAAGGGAACCAAAGATAGAGCACATATTCATAAATAAGAAAGTCTGTTGTACAACAGAAGAAACGGACTCTGAAGTAGCTATCGATATCATTAATTATAGTCTCTCTGGAGTGTAAGAGGCCCAGGTACTAGGGCAGGCCGGATGGCTTTTTTCCCTTTTCTTTTCTATATTTCTTTCTTGTTACAGATGGAGGGGCAGTGAGTGTCACCGGCAGCTGGAGCTGATCACGTGATCACGAACTCTGACCCCACTGTCCCTGACTCTTTGGTCATGTGACTGTGAGCTCCAATCACCGTGTGTCTGTTTTCTTTCCTCCTAGAATCACTGTCTTCTATATTATATTTTATCGACTGAAGTCACAGAACAGGGACCTAGAGGGAACTAGAGGGTGTGGGCAGCAAAGACTAGGATGAGACATGCAGTAGAGGGGCCATCGCAGAGTGACTGAACATCTCCAGCGACTGACCAGAGCAGTGGTCGAGGCCAAGCAGGGCTTCCAGAGAGAAAGGAAGAGGAGAGCCGGCGAGGAGGTGCCTGCAGCAGCAGCGTGGTCCTTAACCGTGACAGTCCCCGTTATTGCCAGCTGGATCACCCAGGTGGACCTTCAGGACCACACACACATACACATATGCACAAAATTAAAAGTATATAAAGAAGCTGGGAGCGGTGGCACACGCCTGTCATCCCAGCGGCTTGAGAGGCTGAGGCAGGAGGATCCCAAGTTCAAAGCCAGCCTCAGCAACTTAGTGAGGCCCTAAGCAACTCAGCAAGACCCTGTCTCTAAATAAAAAATTAAAAGGGCTGGGGATGTGGCTCTGTGGTTAAGTGCCCCTGGGTTCGATCCTCAGTACCAAAACTGAGTATCCCCCCACAATAGAGAAATACATAAAGAGGATAAATACCATTTTAAAAAATACTCCAAAATCATCAAATACCTAGAAATATCTCTAAGGTGTGAACTGCCCAGGTACCTCCACATGAGACATGGCTGTACACTCTCCCAGACAGTGTCTTCCCTCTCCCCCAAGGTGACCTCTAATCTGACGCCTAACACCACGGATCATTTCCATACTCGATGTACACTGAATCAGGTAGTATGTACTACTTGTGTCTGGCTTGTTCACCGTCATGAGATGGGCCATCTATCAGTACTAAAGGAAGCAGTGGGCCAGGTGCGGTCCAAGGGCTCTGTTTTTCTGACCCTCTCGTTAGAGTATCTGAAAACTCCAAATGGCAGGGGGTGGACTTCAGCTCAGCCACCTCCAGTTGTGTTTTTAGCAATTGTGGCCGTGTTTCCAAAGCTGGCTCCTTTCTGAGTAGCGAAGTGGCTCTATCATTCCCAGGTATCACACCTGTGGTCAGCACCATCCGGAACCAAAGAGAGGAGGTATCCTCTGGGCCATCCACCCGGTCTGGACTCAGAGCGAGCCCCGTGCCCTTTTGGAGCCAAGTACTTTGACCAGGGAGGTGCTGTGTGTTTGTGTGAACGGGGCAGGATGTGGGGGTAGAAGGCGTCTGTGGTCTGACTCAGTTGTAACTGGGTCATCCCTGGATCTGTGGCTGCCCAGTGCGGACGGGGCAGTGTGTGTCAACCATTAGCCACAGGGACCACCATTCCTGGGAGCAGATGAGCAGTGGTTTAGGAAGGGTATTGTTCTGTTCCGGCAAAAACCAACTGATGTCAAGTAGCAGAGGAGGTGGGTACGCTAAGTAAGTGAGTGTACGCGTGTCTGAGCAACTCGGGGCCCATGAGCGTGGGGCCCGTAGAAGGAGGCCCACCTGCCCACCTGCCCACCTCTGGACAACGTTTGCCAAAACATCGCTCTGGCTGTAACTGGACGGCAATCAGGGAGGAGTCAGGACAGAAGGCAGGGGTGACTTCTAGAGAATTCCTTTTCTTTGCCAAGGCGATTTCAGCTTCATCTTGAATATAAGTCAGAGCCTCAAGAGGATTTTAAGAGAGAAAATCTCTCTCTCTTTGGTACTGGGGAGTTGAACCCACAGGGGCACTTAATCACTGAGCCATACCCCCATATGTTATTTACAGACAGGGTCTCCCTGAGTTGCTCAGAGCCTCACTAAGTTGCTGAGGCTGGCTTTGAACTTGCAATCCTCCCGCCTTAGCCTCCTGAGCCAGCGGGGTTACAGGCAAGTGCCCCCCGGCACCCAGCATCCCAGACCTTTCATTTTGAGATGGGTTCTTGGTAAATTGCTGAGCCTGGCCCTGCACTTGCCATCCTGCTGTCCCAGCCTCCTGAATTGCCGTCACACTGGGCCCACTCCATCTCCATGGCTTCGGGGTCACACTGCCCTATCTACGACTCAAAGACAACAACAATAGTGCTAATTTCCAGTTCATTCATTTCTCAGGTTGTTCAAGTCATCTAGATTTCCTCCCCGCTGCTACTCCCCTCCCCTCCCGTCCACCCCTGGTGAGTCTTGCAGCTCCCCGAGAGGCTGGGCGTGGTACCTAGAGGTGGGAACCTGAGGGCAGAGGATGTGGGAGTGCAGAGGGGAAAGGAAGGCCCTGGAAAGTCCCCGGGAGCCTGGCAGCTCATGACCCCAGCTAAGCCTGTCTAGAGAAGAAGCCTGGGTCCGAGAGCAATGAGGAAATGATTGGTATTCCACGGAGGGTGTGTGCAGCCGCAGACACGTGCGCACGTGGCCCAGGCCTGCTCTTCCTGACGGCTCGGGCCAGCTCCTCTAGCTCAGGTGACCCTGCGAGCCTCTTTCCCCTCCTGCAGATCCTAAGGCCTCTTCTGTTGTCGACCTAAACTTTGCATGAAGTGTCAAGCTCTCAGAGGTCCACTATTTTATTTATTTATTTATTTATTTTGGTATGGGGCATTGAACCTGGAGGTGCTTAACCACTGAGCCACATCCCTAGCCCTTTCTAAAAATTTTTTTTTTTTTTTATAGACAGGGTCTCGCTAAGTTGCTGAGGCTGGCTTTGAACTCTCCATCCTCTGCCTCAGCCTCCTGAGCGGCTGGGATTACAGGTATGTGCCACCGCCGTTGGCCTCAGAGTTTTATTTAAAATGTCTCACTCTCCCCTTGTGCTTGATTCGTATTTTGGCTGGGTATAGAATTTTAGGTTGGACATCAGGCATGCTGTCGCACATTTATGATCCCAGCGATTCCACAGACCGAGGAGAGAGGATCACAAGTTCCAGGCTAGTCTCCTCAATTTAGGGAGATTTTCAGCAACCTACTGAGACCCTGTCTCAAAATAACAAATACAAAGGAATGGGGGTGTCGCTCAGTGGTAGAACGTCCTGTCCCTGCAAGAAGAAGAAGAAGGAGGAGGAGGAGGAGGAGGAGAGACGTCTTATTCTCTTATTCTATCTTCACATTTGTCACATTTGATTTCTATTTTGGTTGGGTATAAATAGAATTCTAAGTTACAAAAATTGTCACTTTTTTTTTTTTCCATGGCGGGGTAAAACCCAGGGCCTCACCTCCGCTGGGCAAGGCTCTACTGCTGAGCTGCATCAGCCTCTGAGAGCATCGTGTTGCTGTGGATACCAGCCGCTCCCCGGATTCCTCAGTCTGGGTTCAACCAGGAGATAGAATCTCGCAGTGATTTCAACAGGGAGGCTCACACGGAGAGTCTTAAAATGACCAAAGGATGCCGCAGTCTCTCGGCTGGGCACAAATCACGAGTCTCCACACAGCTTGTAGATTCAAAGAGCAATTCTTTATTCCCGAACTCACACCGGCCGTCTACAAACACGTTCTGGGGGAATCCACGTTCTCTTCCCAAATCCACTCTCTCCCAAATCCCCTCCGCATGGGCTTCTGTCTCCCAAAATATACTGTCTGACCCTAAGCACTCAAGAGGAACTCAGCAGCAGGATACGCCCTATTCCAAAAGAGGAACACCCTAATCTCCTATTACTAAACCGCCCTATTCTAAAGGGGGAACACCCTGCTCTCCTATTATGCTAAACTGCCCTATTCTAAAGGGGGAACACCCTAAACACGGATCCTGCCCTGGTCCTTGAGCAAGGTCACCTTTCAGAAGTCCTTCCACTAGACAGCATGGGAGTAAGCTGGCAAGGAATTTGTCATACCTACTTGGCTGATGGCTCCCAGCATCTCCCCCCTTCTGATTAATTAAACAACAAGTAATGTGGCTTAAGGACCGTGCCTGGTAGGTTGTCCAGTTCAACATATGGCTCTTACCCGTCATCGGAAAACTGACCTTTAGGTAACTGACCTTTAGGCGTCAGCCTCCTGTCTTAGGTTGATACCATTGCAACTGGATCATACCCGTCACTGACTACCGGTCCAGCATACAGCCATACTTGTGGATAGGTCTATGCACCAGTGGGGGGGTGAGGTTCTTTGCCTCACCTCTGTTGGCCCCCAAATTTGGCCTTGGTGCCAGTGGGGGAGTGAGGTTAATGTGGCTTAAGGACCGCGCCTGGTAGGTTGTCCAATTCAACATATGGTTCTTACCCGTCATCGGAAAACTGACCTTTAGGTAACTGACCTTTAGGCGTCAGCCTCCTGTCTTAGGTTGATACCATTGCAATTGGATCATACCCGTCACTGACTGCCGGTCCAGCATATAGCCATTGGCCCCCAAATTTAGACCATCACTAGCAGAAGGGAGGAGGATACAGAAATGCCACGACACCAAGCCAATTGACAGTTCCTTTGGAAAAATTGCATCATTGGTGACACCATCAGCAAAGATCACTGGTGACACCATCAGCAAATATATGCCAGCATTACCACAATAGCTGCACTAAACGTAGTTACATAGTCCAGGCAAGTTCTGCAAGCGGTTCAAAGTGGAGGAATCTATCAATCTGTCCGTCTCCTCCCAAAGTCCGTTGCCTCCCAAAGTAAGTTGGCTCCTTGATTGAGCATACTTGTTGAGTTATATTCATTGGGATGTAGATAGGAATTCTGGCAATGATGCTAAAAAGACATTATCCTGAAAAGAATTATTAAATATAATGAAAAGGAAAGGTGAAAGTAAACAAACAGATCTGTTAACCTACTTAAAAAACAATCCTTAACAGCTGTTTACCTGATTTAAATTAGTAAACAAGCAGATCTGTTAACCATCTTTAAAAAGAATCCTTAACAGCTGTTTACTTAATTTAAATTAAGCCATTTAAATCACGTGAATAAAAAATAAATAATTCGGATCCATTTTCTCATGAGCGCTCCTCATATATGAAATATGGACATACACACACACAGACATATAACACAAAACACAAATGTGCAAACAAACGTACAACACATAAGATAATAATAAAGGCCTTGTAGCTTTACCTAGGTGAAATCTCCATTGCAATGTTTAAAAACTCTATAGTCAAAAAATAAAACTGATCAGAAAAACATTAACCTAGGTTTGTATGAGCTCAAAAAATAAAAATAGAACCTTATGATGTGGAAAAATGCAATAATAAAATAGATATTGAAAAAAGCATCCTGGTTAATCACAGTCGCAGATGTAAGAATGGCCAAGCTGGAGTTCTGGATATCAACTGTTATGGATTTGAGTCAAATCATCTTCTTTTCGATCTGTAGAAATCGTTTTAGTTAGTCTTTCTGGAATCCAAATCGGCTGCTGTTCTCCCTGTGGAAACACACAAACAGAGCCCCGACTCCAGACAATCACTGGGTCTGGACCTTTCCATTGTCCTGTTAGAATATCTTTCCAAAGAACTTTAGGCTTATGCACATTTTTTGGATACATATGCCTTTCCGCAGCACTAAGTCCTGATGAATCCAAATTTAAAAAGTTTAGAGTAAAAAGCGTTATTTTAAGTTTATCTTTGGGGGATATATACCCCTTTCCAATTCCCTCTTTTTGCTTTAATAAGTACGTTTTAATAGTTTGATGAGCTCTTTCAACTATGCCTTGTCCCTGTGGATTGTATGGAATTCCTGTTATATGAGTAATACCAAATGATGAGCAAAATTGTTTAAAAGAGGTAGAGGTATAGCCAGGACCGTTATCAGTTTTTAACTGTTTAGGAACACCCACAGTGGCAAAATTTTGTAAGCAATGAGCTATAACATCTTTAGTTTTTTCTCCGGCATGAAGGGAGCCCATCAAAAATCCGGAAGAAGTATCAACTGTAACATGTAAATATTTTAATTTTCCAAATTCTGGCAAGTGTGTGACGTCCATCTGCCAAATATGGTTAGGTATCAGTCCTCTAGGATTGACTCCAAGATTAACTTGTGGTAAAAAGGTCACACAATTTTGACATTGTTTTATTATATGTCTGGCTTGTTCCTTAGTTATTTTAAAACGCTTTTGTAAAGTATTAGCATTAACATGGAATTTTTTATGAAAATTCGTAGCTTCTTCTAGTGTAGAGAAAATATGTATGTCATGTGTAGTTTTATCTGCTAAATCATTGCCCAAACTAAGGACTCCAGGCAATCCTGTATGTGCTCTAATATGTCCTATAAAGAATGGATCTTTTCTGTCCCAGATTAGACTTTGTATAGTGGAAAACAAAGAGAAAACAGTAGAAGAAGGGGAAATCCTACCAGCATCTTCAAGAGATACTATAGCATTAACTACATACTGACTATCAGAAAACAAATTAAATACAGAATCTTTAAACATTAAAAAGGCTTGTAATACTGCATTAAGCTCTACCTTTTGAGCTGATTGTTTGGGTACTAAAAATGTAAAAGTTTGATCAGGGGTAACTACTGCTGCTGTACCATTATTTGACCCATCAGTGAATATATTTGGAGCATTCATGATAGGGGTTTTTCTTGTCATTTTTGGAAAAACTACAGGATGCTTAGACCAAAAAGACAACAAAGGATTAGATGGTAAGTGGTTATCAAATGAAACATTAGATTTACACATGATTATTGCCCAAGTATTTAACTCATTAGCTAACTCATCAATTTGATCCATAGTATATGGAGTAATAATTTTATTGGGAGAAATTCCAAACACTCCCTTCGCTGCTTTTATTCCTTTGAGTATTAATTGTCCTACAGCCTCAGGATACCTAGTAAGAATAGTGTTAGGAGAATAAGATAAATGTATCCACAATAATGGACCTTCTTGCCAAAATACTCCTGTAGGAATATTTTTTGTTGGTAGTACAATAAATAATAAAGGCAAACTTATATCAATTCTATCCAAATGTATATTTTCCATATATGTTTCAATAATTTTCAATGCCTTTCTTGCTTCAGGAGTTAACATGCGAGGTGAGTTTGGATCTGATGGACCTTTTAGAATATCAAATAAAGGTCCCAACTCTCCTGTTGGTATGCCTAGATAAGGCCTTATCCAATTTATGTCTCCCAATAACTTTTGAAAGTCGTTAAGTGACTTGAGTTGATCTACTCGTATTTGAATTTTTGGTGGACGGACCATGGTTGAGGATAATAGAACTCCTAAATAATTAATTGGAAAATTTAATTGTACTTTATCTATTGCTATCTCTAGATTATAATTTTTTAATAAGTTTGTAAGTGTGGCATAACATTCCAGCAATATGTTTTTATCTTTATGTGCCAATAATACATCATCCATATAGTGAAATATTTGTAGTTCAGGATTTTGATTTCTAAGTGGCTGGATTGCTTTATTAACATATATTTGACACATAGTTGGACTGTTAGCCATCCCTTGAGGGAGTACTTTCCATTCATATCTCTGATCAGGACCTTCATGATTTAATGCAGGGATAGTAAATGCAAAACGTGGACTATCCTCGGGATGAATTGGAATTGAAAAAAAACAATCTTTAATATCTATGGCTAAAACATGCCAGGTTTTTGGCAAAGCAGACAATTGAGGAATCCCTGATTGAGCAGGTCCCATAATAACCATCTCATTATTAATGGCTCTTAAATCTTGCAATAATCTCCATTTACCAGATTTCTTTTTAATGACAAAAATGGGAGTATTATGGGGAGATATGGAAGGTTGTATATGTCCTTCCGCTAATTGTTGTTTGACCAGATCATGGGCTACTTGTATCTTTTCTTTAGTCAGGGGCCACTGAGGAACCCACACTGGTCTTTCTGATTTCCAAGTAATTTTGATTGTCTCAGTGGCCCTTTCTGAAAATCCAACCCATGTCTGTCTGTTCCTTGATCTATTTGAATTGGTGCTGCTATACCTTGTCCTTGTTTTCCTAATCTTTTTTCTTTCCTAAAACCTTGTCTAGCCCTAGTAGTGGGCGCATTAGGATTGATGTTATTTGTTAACGTCAAACCTAATTGATCTAGGACATCTCGTCCCCATAAATTTATAGGAAGATGATCCAATACATAGGGCTGTATAGTTCCCTCACAACCTTCAGGATCCTTCCAATCTAATATCATTGCACTTCTATGGGGATTAGTAGCCACTCCTAGGCCTCGAAGCGTTTGAGTGGCTTGTTGTAATGGCCAATGTTTTGGCCATTCCTTACTAGATATGATGCTAAGGTCTGCACCTGTGTCTAGTAGCCCATTAAAGTCGTGTCCTTGAATATTTAGTTTTAACATTGGGCGAGAATCTAAATTTAAAAACAACATAGCCCAATCTACACCTGTGGAGCCTAATCCCCTGGAACCTCTTTTTACACTATGACTAGGAAATTTATCATGTAGGCTGGGTATTATTAACAACTGTGCTATTCTGTCTCCAGGTGAAATTACTGATATACCTCTTGGAGAACTAGCTATAATTTTTATTTCACCTACATAATCGGGATCAATTACCCCGGGACTTATCATAAGTCCTTTTAATGTAGATGAACTACGTCCCAATAATAAGCCTACTGTCCCTTGGGGAAGAGGTCCTTTTATTCCTGTGGGAATGATTTGAACTCCCATCTCTGGAGTTAGTACTGCTCTGGCAGAGGCGCAGATGTCCAACCCTGCGCTCCTTCGGGTTTGTCTGATGAGGGATTTAATGGACAATGTGTCCTGGGCACTACTCTGATGGTGTTGCTGGGTTCCTCCACTGCCCCGTATATTTGTGGTTGTGGGCCCCGGAGCATTGGGCCCGGCTGTCCGTTTTTTGGCAACGGAGCCTGATGCCTTTCTCCACGGTATCGTGGGTAAATACCTGGTCCTTTTCCGTTTTTTGGTAAGGGAGTACCCTCTATGGTAGTTTGAGAACGGCATTCATTAGCCCAATGTCTCCCTCTACGGCATCGTGGGCAAATACCCGGTATTCTATTTCTTTGATACCTAGTTTTGTTAAATCCTCCTCCTATGGGGCAACTCCTTTTAAAATGTCCTGTTTGTTCACAATCATAGCATGTTTTTGGCCTGGTATCTAAAGCCTCTTGTACTGCAGCTGCCAAGACTTGCCCTTGTTCATTAATATCTCTACATAATTTAATATATGTGTTTAAATCTTCATGTCTCCATGGTCTAATAACCTCTCTGCAGCAACGATTTGCTTGGTCATAAGCCAGTTGTTTTATTAATGGCATTGCTTGTTCCGTATCCCCAAAAATTTTGGCAGCCGTTTGAATTAGCCTATCTACAAAGTCAGCGTAAGGTTCATTAGCTCTCTGTATTACCTTAGATAGCTGACCTTGTAAATCTCCATGTCCTTGTAAAGTCTTCCATGCCCTAACTGCGTCTGCAGCAATTTGTGCATATATAGCAGGATCATATTCAATTTGTTGCCGCTGACCCTCATAAGGTCCTTTTCCTAGCAACATTTCTAAATTTCTTTGAGGGTAACCGGCTGCTGCATTTCTCCTAGCTGTCTCTGCACAAAATTCCTCATTGGCAACCTTCCATAACAAATATTGTCCTCCATTTAGCACAGATTTACACATGCTAGCCCAATCTGCTGGCGTCATGTCCAAGTTAGTAATGGACTCGACCATGCTCACCGTGAAGGGAGCTTGGGGACCATAGGTTGTTACAGCCTCTTTTAACTGCTTCACTGTTTTAAAATCTAAAGCACGGTGAATTCGCTGCCCTCCTACCTGTTCAAGTACAGGGCATGCTAATCTTTGAGGTCCTGTCTCAGGATTCCATTTATCAACTACGGGGTTTGAGGGCCACTCAGCTGTCTCTATCGGTGGGGCTGTTGGTTGAATTAAACCCTCTTGTGATAAAACGGAGTTAGTAACAGCCTCCTGTTGTGGCCTTTTTCCTAACAACCCCTTTTCCTTTAAATTTTCTTCCTCTGTCTGACTAGCTGGAGAGACCTTCTCTTTTGCTTGATCTAAAATGTCTTTCACCATGTTCTGAACCTCTAACAATTTACTTAACATCTTTTCAGTTTGTTTTAATCTACTATAAAGATAACGCAACCCAATAAGATAACACAAAACAAAACCGAAACTGAATGAAGCAAAAACAGAATAAAAAATCGTTGTATCAATTTTCTCTTCCTCAGGGCCGACAAACTTCAAACCTTTAGTCAACCATTTTTTCCAGTTTGCCTGAGAAATTTCTAGGGATAGGCAGCTTGAAAGAAAAACAAAATAAATCAAAAGAAGAACACATTGTTTTCTGAAATGGTCACCCATTCTCTCGCCTTCCCTCAGGGGCGAGCAATTTCACTTACCTCCAAGTTTCAGACGTTCCGCGTACGGGCCACCAGATGCCGCAGTCTCTCGGCTGGGCACAAATCACGAGTCTCCACACAGCTTGTAGATTCAAACAGCAATTCTTTATTCCCGAACTCACACCGGCCGTCTACAAACACGTTCTGGGGGAATCCACATTCTCTTCCCAAATCCACTCTCTCCCAAATCCCCTCCGCATGGGCTTCTGTCTCCCAAAATATACTGTCTGACCCTAAGCACTCAAGAGGAACTCAGCAGCAGGATACGCCCTATTCCAAAAGAGGAACACCCTAATCTCCTATTACTAAACCGCCCTATTCTAAAGGGGAAACACCCTACTCTCCTATTATGCTAAACTGCCCTATTCTAAAGGGGGAACACCCTAAACACGGATCCTGCCCTGGTCCTTGAGCAAGGTCACCTTTCAGAAGTCCTTCCACTAGACAGCATGGGAGTAAGCTGGCAAGGAATTTGTCATACCTACTTGGCTGATGGCTCCCAGCAAAAGAATAGCTGCGAATGTAAGGAGACTCCGTGACACCCCAGGCTGAGGGTGATATCCAAGGGAGAACACATTTGGAAGTGGGGGGGTCTTCCCCAAGACGGGGGCTCAGACCTCGCCGGGGAAGCTGCAGCTCCGCTTGTTGTTGGCAGGGCAGTTCTCTGGCTTATGGGCCAGGGCTGGTCTGCAGTTGTGAGACCAGGGGGAGGCAACACTTCCCGGCACAGGGGAGCCATGGCAGGCAGCTGGTGTACAAGGGGGCAGGCTGCTGGGGGGTAGATCTGGAGCGTGCAGTGCCCGAGGGCAGAAGGATGGAAGCATCGGGAGGGAGCAGTGTGCGTGGCTGCTGCAGAGCAGGGCAGGAGGGGCTTCCCTCCACCTCTGACTGGTGCTGGGGCTCGGATGTCCTAAAGGGAAAGCCCCGTCCTCCCACAGGCGCTCTAGGGCCTTCTTTCTAGAGAGCTTTAGCCTCAGGCTCTCTGAAGAGGAGAAATTCCACCCTTTAAAGCTGAGAGTGTAGCCAGGCATGGTGTCCCCGGCTTGCAATCCCATCTGTGGGGACTCTGTGTGTGTGTGTGTGTGTGTGTGTGTGTGTGTGTCCTGTGGCAGGCGGATGGCAAGTTCAAGGCCAGCCTCCAAAGCTTAATGAGTCCCCGTCTCAAAATAATTATAAATCGGGCACGGTGGTGGCACCTGTGTGTAATCCCAGTGGCCCAAGGAGGCTGAGGCAGGAGGATTGCAAGTTCAGGGCCAGCCTCAGCAACTTAGTGAGGCCCTAAGCAAGTCAGTGAAACCCTGTCTCAAAATAAAAAATAAAAAAGGGCTGGGGGTGACCCTGCGGCCCTGGGACATGACAGGACGCGCTGGGACGTGCTCTGGGGGTCGCGGGCACGGCCCGGACGGGGGCAATATGGAGCGGAGCCTCTCTGCCCTTCGCCATCCTGATCCTGGTGAACACCCTGTACAAGCGAGGGTTCTACTGTGGAGATGACTCCATCCTGCTGCCTGGACACCATCACCCATGGGCCTGTGGCCGGGGCCACCATCACAGCCACTGTCATCCTGGTCTCAGCTGGGGAAGCCTACCTGGTGTACCCTGATCGCCTCTATTCCCGCTCTGACTTCAACAACTATGTGGCTGCCCTCTACAAGGTGCTGGGCACCTTCTTGTTCAGGGCGGCCGGGAGCCAGTCCTTGACAGACCTGGCCAAGTGCATGATCGGTCGGCTGCGCCCCGACTTCTTGGCCGTCTGCGACCCAGACTGGAGCCAGGTCAACTGCTCGGTCTGTGTGCAGCTGGAGAGGGGGTGCAGGGGGAGCCCTGCCAACGTCACCGAGGCCAGGCTCTCTTCCTACTCTGGTCACTCCAAGCCCGACCCCTGCGGCCCTGCCTGGAGGAGGCGGTGGAGCGCAGCCCAGCCTGTCCCTGACGCTGACTGTCGGCGAGGCCTGGCACAACCACCGTGGCTACCCGGTCTCCTCCTCCTGAGCCAGGACCTCCAGGCGACCAGCCGTGGGCCAGCTATGCCCTGGGCCTTGGTCAGCAGGAGGACCCAGACAGGCCCCAGGTTCCCAGCTAGTGCCAGTGGCAAGCAGTGCCCCTGGGGGCCAGGTGTCCTGTGGGCTGTCCTCGCTGCTCCTTGTGTGGGGTGGGGAAGGGCCTGGGAGCCAGGCACCCCGGGCTTCATGGGGGTGTGCACGTGGGTTTCTTTCTTTTTTTTTTTAATTCTTTTTTTTTAAAAAATATTTTTTTTTTAAAGAGAGAGAGAGAGAGAGAGAGAGAGAGTTTTTTTTATTATTATTTATTTTTTAGTTTTCGGCGGACACAACTTCTTTGTTGGTATGTGGTGCTGAGGATGGAACCTGGGCCGCACGCATGCCAGGCGGGCGCGCTACCGCTTGAGCCACCTCCCCAGCCCCTGCACGTGGGTTTCTAATAAAGCAGGCATTTGTTGAGGGCCTTGCTGCCAGGGTGGCTTCCTGCTTCTCTCTGGCCGGCACACAGAGTTATGACCAGAGGGCCTGAGCCGAGGGCGTGCAGGACCCCAGGGCGCAGCCGGGAGGAGGTCTGGCTGTGGAGACAGCAGGTTGAATGCGTCGAGGGAAAGCACACCCCTGGTGCACAGCCAGAAGGACCAGCCAGACTCTGCCCTTCCCCTCCTCAGCCCTATGTGTGCCCAAGGCCTCAGAGTCCCTCCACTGTGATGGGGACCCTGCCTTCTGGGCTGCCCATCAGCAACACCCTCCGCCCCTGCGCAGACCGGGCTCCAGGCCTGCAGGAAGACTGTCCAGGCCTTCCCTGTGCCCTGTGGGACTCTGGCCTGATGCCATCCTGACCCTCTGTCGACACAGCCCGTTCTGAAGCCAGAGGCTGGGCTGGTGCCTCAGCCATTTCAGAACTTTCTGGGTTTGCCTTTTCAGTGGGAGACTGAGTCATAGATTTTGTTTTTTACCAAACAAAAAAAAAAAAAAAAAAAAAGAAAGAAAGAAAGGAAACGGCTGGGGATGTGGCTCAGTGGTTACACACCCCTGGGTTCAATCCCTGGTACCAATAAATAAGAAAATAAAGTTGAATCCCATTTTTGTTTCGTGAGTGTAGTATCTTTTAGTGTAACTGAGGGTATGATGGTAGTTTTTTTTTGGTCCTATGTAGAATTTGTTCCTGCAAATTGCTTTCCATTCTTTTGTTTGTTTGTTCGTTTGTTCTATTTTTGGTGCTTGAAGAAGGTTTGTTCAGCCAGCTTTCTGGTGATCACTGACTGATCATTTATGATTTTGGGGGGATGGAACTCAGGACTTGAGCACACAAGGCCAGTGCTCCACCACTGAGTCACGTCCCAGCCCCTCTGTCTGATGGTTTGTGAGAGGGGATGACACAGTTAGGTCCCAACAGTAAACATACGGTTCACTCAAATCAGGATAATTTCAGGAGGATTTGTCTGCAACATGGCCACTTACAAAGACAAAGTATCGGGGAGCTGTGGCCTTTGGTTGAGAGACATGGGGTGGGGCAGGGGAGCCTGAGTGACCCCTAAGAGACTAACTCTCACTGTCTCCTGCCCCCTGTTCCCTTGGCTCCATGGGGGCCAGAGGTCAGGGGAGAGATCTCCCAGCACCCAGGGCCAGGAGGAGGGGGGTGTAGAGTAGCAAGGGAAGTTAAAAAGCTGCGCATTCATGAGTCTTGTCGGGGTGGGGTAAGTCGGGGCCTCTCACTCTCCCTGTGCACGTAAGGATTCCGCGTCTTTGAGTTGGCTAAGTCAGTGCTGCCTAAACCCAGCTGGTTTCCTGGTTCTTGGCCTCTACCTGGAAATACCAAACTTCCTTGGCTGTATATCTGGAATGATCTTGTGGGAAAGAGAAGAAGAGTCATCCTGAGGCTGGAATGTGAGTGTCCAAGTGTCTCAAGGACCGTACCGAACTCTAGAGCCCGTGGGTTTGGGGGAGGGGGATAGCAGCTAATGCTAGCTATGTAAGTCTTTTGGAAAGTTTATTATCTGTTTGGGGATCAATTCTTTTTTTTTTTTTTTGGGGTGTGTGTGAGTATGCGCGCGTGTGTGTATGCACATGCATGTTGGGGCTGAAACCCAGGGCCTTGCACATGCTGAGTACATACTCTACTACTGAACTGCAGCCTCAGGTCCCAATTTCTATTGTGTGTGTGGTTTATGTGTGTGTGTGTGTGTGCGCAGGAACACGCTGGGGATTGAACATAGATAGGAGCACTCTTCCACTGAGCTACATCCTCAGTCCTTTTAAGTTTTTATTTTGAGACAGACTCTCACTAAGTTGCTAAGGGTCTCATAAAGTTGCTAAGGTTGGCCTTGAACTTGCAATCCTCCTGCCTCAGCCTCCTGAGTTGTTGGATTACAGGCCTGTGTCATTGTTCCTAGCCCTGGTCCCATTTTGCTTTCCTTTTTTTTTTTTTTTTTTTTGGTTATTGTTCTAGGGATTGAACCCAGAAGTGCTTAATCACTGGGCAACACTTCCAGCCCCTTTTACAATATTTTATTTATAGACAGAGTCTCACTAAATTGCTTAGAACCTTACAAATTTGCTGAGGCTGTCTTTGAACTCGAGATCCTCCTATCTCAGCCTCCCAAGCCCCTGGGATTACATTATTTGCCCTTTTTGTTTTGAGACAGGCTCTCATTAAATCACAGAGGTTGGATTTAAATTTGTGATCCTCCTGCTTTAGCCTCCCAGGAGCTGGGATTGCAGAAGTGCACCATTGTACCCAGCAGAATAGAATTTACATATAAAATGACAAGGTTTATCCAATTATGGAGGTTGACAGACCCCATGATCTTTTTTTTAATACATTTATTTTATTTGTTTATTTTTATGTGGTGCTGAGGATCGAACCCAGGGCTTCGCATGGGCTAGGCAAACGCTCTACTGCTGAGCCACCCCCCCCAGCCCCCACCCCCCATAATGTTAAGAAACAGCAAACTGGAGACCCACAAGAACTGATGTCCAAAGCCTGGCCCAGGAGGACTGTGGTGTGGTTCCAGTCTGCAGGCCCCAGGGCCCAAACCCAGGAAGAACTGATGTGTCCACTCCAAGTCGCAGCCAGGAGGAGGTCAGTGTCTGAGTTCAAAGGCAGCCAGGCAGGAGGGGCTCTTTCTTATATGGAAGAGGGTCAGCTTTTGTACCCCTTAGGTCTCCCACTGATTGGACGGGATGCACCCTCACGGAGGAGGAAATCATCTGCTTTACTTCGCCTCCTGACTTAAGTGCTGCTCTAATCCAACTCCTGCCCCCTGGAGAAGTGCCCAGAATAATGTCTGATTAAATATCTGAGCACCCCGTAGCCCACTCAGGTCAGCGTGCAGAACTGACCACTGTGTCCCCTTCCTCGCTGGGTATTGCAGGAGCTGGGAGTCTGCAAACTGTTTTTCCCAGGTTTCTTTCTAGCTGGTTCCTCCTCCTCCTTTTTCTTCTTCTTTTTTACTGGGGGATTGAACCCTGGTGTGCTTAACCACTGAGTCACATCCCCAGCCTTTTATTTATGTGTTTATTTTATTTTTTTAGGTATAGAACAAAATACCTTTATTTTATTTCTTCTTCTTCTTCTTCTTCAATGAGGTGCTGAGGATCAAACCCAGTGCCTCACACGTGCCGGGCGAGCGCTCTGCCACTGAGCCACAGCCCTAGTCTCGCCAGCCCTTTTTTGAGATAGGGCTTTGCCAATGCTCAGAACCTCACGAGGAGGCTGAGGCTGGCTTTGAATTTTTCATTCTCCTGCCTCGGCCTCCTGAGCCACTGGGATTTACAGGCGTGTGTGGACTCTAGATGTGGAGGTGTCTTTGGGCCCCTGGGCTCCTGCGATGATAGCAGGAATGCTTGCGCCTGGTTCCCTGCGAGACGGTGCCCACAGCAGGTCTCAGGGTAAGTGCAGCAGCTGTGCAGGTCCCCATGACCTTCCTGATGCAGATGAGCTTTGAGTCCCATCATTTTCCTGAGACAGAGTCTACAGTCGCCCAGGCTGGCTTTGAACTTGTGATCCTCCTGCCTCAGCCTCCCAAGTTGCCTGGGTCACAGGTGTGCACCCCATGCCCTACCCTCTTCTGTTGGAACCCTTCCAACATCTTTGTAACTTGGTCCTTTTACAGCAGTCGGTCCTTACCACGGTCTTTACCATGGCGGGATGGTTCTAAGAAACCACAAGTCCTACTGAACCCTATAGATAACTACGCTTTCCCCTCTACCAAGATATGTATGATGATGCAGGGCCAGTGGCACGTTCCTGTGATCCCAGCAGCTCAGGAGGCTGAGGCAGGAGGATCGCGAGTTCAAAGCCAGCCTCAGCAACTTAGTGAGGCCCTGGGCAACTCAGTGAGAACCTGTCTCTAAATAAAATGCAAAAAAAAAAAGAACTGGGAATGTGGTTCAGTGGTTAGGTGACATAGTTTAATTTAGAAATTAGGCTTGGTAAGAGACTAATAATAATTAATAATAAAATAGAACAATCATAACAATGTATGATAAATTTGTGTGAATGTGGTCTCTCTTTCAAATATCTTACTGTGTTGAACCCGCCCTTTTCTTGTGATGATGTGAGATGGTAGCACGCCTGGTAATGAGCTGAATGAGGTAAGCACTGAGACCTAACTCTTGGAGTGGAGCACAAACACTACCAGGAGATTAAACACCCTGTACACACGACCCAGAGGGGCGATTCACCCCAGGGTGGGATGGCTTGGATGGCTAGAGGTTTAACTGCGCTGTTCAAAACACAACGCCATTGAAAATTTATGAATTGAGGACATAGCTCAGTTGGTAGAGTGCTCGCCTCGCACGCACAAGGCCCTGGGTTCAGTTCTCAGCACCACACACACAAAAACCAAACAAACAAAACCCCAAAATTTATGAATTACTTAAACTTGGAATTTCACTTTAATATTTTTGAACTGAGGTCGATTGTAGGTAGCTGAAACCACAGAAGGTGAGACTGTGGATGAAGGAAGACCACTGTGTCACACTCCCTCAGTCTGAGAGACCTGAAGTAGTACTTGTTTTCTTGATCATATTTTTTTCTTTCTTTCTCTCTCTTTTTTTCTTGGTTAGGGGGTGGACTGGGGATTGAACTCAGGGGTGCTTAACCACACTGAGCCACATCCCCAACCCTCTTTGTTTTTTATTTAGAG
Organism: Callospermophilus lateralis; assembly: GCF_048772815.1. Taxonomy (NCBI): domain Eukaryota; kingdom Metazoa; phylum Chordata; class Mammalia; order Rodentia; family Sciuridae; genus Callospermophilus; species Callospermophilus lateralis. The sequence continues at coordinate 5,880,591 of NC_135311.1, forward strand.
ACAGGGTCTGGCTGAGTTGCTTAGAGCCTCACTAAGTTGCTGAGGCTGACTTTGAACTTGCCATCCTCCTGCCTCAGCCTCCCAAGCTGCTGGGATTACAGGTGTGCACCCCGCCCCCTGGCTTGACTATACTTCTTGACTTATGAACGTTAGACTTGTCAGGCCTGGGGATGCAGCTCAGCAGGAGAGTGCTTCCTAAGCACCCACAGGCCCTGTGTGGGATCCTAGTGCACATGCACGTGCACACACACAATTAGGCTTATCTGTTTTATGGAAATTATGATATTCCTTCTTAACAAGAGTAATTTGAAGAGCCAGATATGGTGGTGTACACTTTGAATCCTGGCAACTTAGGAGGCTGAGGCAGAAGGATTGCAAATTTGAGGCCAGCCTTAGCAACTTAGTGAGATCTTGTCTCAAAATAAAGAATAAAAAAAAACACTGAGGTGTAGCTACTGGTAAATCACCTCTGGGCTAAAATCTTCAACTCCTCACCTCCAGTAGATTAATTAATTAATTAATGGACTGGGAATGTAGCTCAGTGGTAGAGCATCCTTAGGTTTAATCCCTAACACATGCACACACACACATACACACAAAACCAAAAAAAAAAAACCTTAATTTTTTTTCTCCCCTTCCATGATTATTAAAAATTTTGGTTCTATCTTTCTATCTATCTATCTATCTATCTATCTATATAATTTTATTTTATTTCTCTTCTTTTCTTTTCTTTTCTTTTTTTTTTTTTTTTTGAGACAGGTTATCTCACTAATTTACCTAGGGCCTCTCTAAATTCCTGGGGCTGGCTTTGAATTTGTAATCCTCCTGCCTCAGCCTCCCAAATCCCTGGGATTATAGCCATGTACCACTGTGCCAGGTTCCTATTTATTCTTTTCCAAAAAGAGTTATTAAAAAAATTTTTTTTGTAATTGTAGATGGACAACATGTTTTTATTTTATTTTTATTTTTATGTGGTGCTAAGGATTGAACCCAGTGCCTCACAAATGCTAAACAAGTGCTCTACCACTGAGCTACAACCTCTGTCCCCTATTCATTCTTTTTAAACTGTTTTATTGAGAAATATTTCATGTAATATACAAGTTTAATATATAATTCACTTATTTAAAGCATATATCTGAGTTTCTAGTGTACTCATAGGAAAGTATAACCATTACCAATTCTAGAACATTTCTGTTACCTTGAAAATCAACCCTCTAACTTTCAGCCGTCACTAACTCTCCCTTTAGCCCCGGGACCACTGTCTACCTTGTGCCTCCACGATTCCCCTACTCTGGACTTTCATGTGAATGGAGTCATATACAAGATACATCTTTGAGGTGACTTCCTTCATTGATAATAATGTTTTCAAGGTTCACTCATAGCCAAATGTCTTGACCAAATAATATCTCCTTGTATGGATATATCACGTTTTTTATTTATCCACTCACGCTGATGGACATTGGTTTTCCATCTTTTGACTGTTGTGAATGATGTTGCTGAAGACATCATGCGCGAGTTTTTGTGTGGTCGTATGTTTTCATTTCTCTCGGATACATACCTTAGAGTAGAACTGCTGGGTCATACGGTAACTCTATGTTTAATCAGTTTGAGAAACTGCCAGACTGTTTTTCAAAATGTCTACGTCATTTCAGATTCATTCCCACCAGCAGCAGATGAGAGTTCTAGTTTCTCCATATCCTCTCCAACACTTGTTATTATCTGTCACCCCCACCGCACCGGCACTTACTGGGGACTGAACCCAGGGGCACCCGACCACTGAGCTACATCCCCGGCCTTTTTTATGTTTTTATTTATTCTGAACAGGATCTTGCTAAATTGCCCAGTCTGGCCTCGAATTTGCCAACCTCCTGTCTCAGCCTCCTGAGAAGCTGGGATTACAGGCATGCACTGCTACACTGGTTTACTATCTCTAGTTTATAAATAAGGAAAATGAAGTTCAGACAGATAATAATTGTCCCAGGTTCCCAGCTGTCAATGGCAGAGCTGGGTTTGAACTCAAGGAATTGGCTTCTGTGGGTCTGATTACACATAAATAGCTGCACCTGTGCAAGAGTCCGCTTCTAATAGATGCAAATGGAGTTCGTGATCAGCAATACAGAGAGTGATTATGACTCAATCCTTTTTCTACAAAAATCCAGAGCCGCCTCTGCTGGGAAGCACAAGAGCAAACAATTCATGGGTACTTGTGAAATCCAAGTTTAGACCATCTTCCAGGAAAAGTGAATTGGCAGAGGAGAGACTGCTGAAGCCTCCGACATGACATGACTGTTGTCAGCAGAAGCAAACCTGAATCAACAGCCAGGTCTCGGGAGGCTGAGGCAGGAGGATCGAAAGTCCAAAGCCAGCCTCAGCAATTTAGCAAAGTCCTAAGCAACTCAGAGAGACTCGGTCTCTAAATAAAATACAAAAAAGGGCTGGGGATGTCGCTCAGTGGTTGAATGTCCAAGGGTTCCATCCCTGCTACCAAATCAAACAAAACAAAAAACAAAAAAAATCCCAAACAGGTCTGGGTAAATGGCTCTGTAGACCAAGCACTAACTAACCCAAGGGGCTTCTTAGCAGGAGGCTCAAAGAGCATCTAGTGACCAAATTACATTTTTTTTTTCGGGTGGGGGTGGGGCTGACAGCTGAATGACATCCGGCCCTTTTTATATCTTATTTTGAGAAAGAATTTTGCTAAGTTGCTTAGGGCTTCACTAAATTGCTGAGGCTGGCCTGGAACTTGCGATCTTCCTGCCTGAGCCTCCCAAGTCACTGGGATCACAGGTGTGCACCTCCCCAAAATTATATTTCAACCTGTTTATTTTATAGGTGATAAAATGAGCTGTAATTTATTTATTTTTGGTATGGGGGATTGAATCCAGGGGTGCTTAACCACTGAGCCACATCCCCAGCCTTTTTTATTTTAGGGCAGGATCTTGTTTAAATTGCCTATGAACTCGCTAGTTTGCTGAGGCTGGCTTTGAACTTGTGATTCTCCTGCCTCAGCCTCCCAAGTTGCTGGGATTACAGGAGTGTGCCTGGCTATGAGCTGTGATTTTAAAAACATATTCAGGCCAGATATGGAGGTGCACACCTATAATCCCAGCTACGTGGGAGACTGAGGCAGGAAGATCGCAAGTTTGAGGCTAGCCTCAGCAACTTAGGGAGGCACTAAACAATTTAGCAAGAGGGTTGTTTTTTTGAGGGGGGTACTAGGGACTTAACTTAGGGGTACTCACCACTGAGCCACATCCCCAGCCCTATTTTGTATTTTATTTGGAGATGGGTCTCACTGAGTTGCTTAGCCTTGCTTTTGCCGAGCCTGGCTTTGTTTATTCATTTTTTTTTTTTTTTTTTTTTTATGTGGTGCTGGGATTGAACCCAGTGCCTCCTGCAGGCTAAGCAAGTGCTCTCCTACTGACCCAAAACCGTAGCCTGAGGCTGGCTCTGAGCTGCTGCCACTGCAGGCGAGCGCCTCCATGCCTGGCGGCGAGAGGGTTTTGTTATATTGCCCAAGCTGAGCTTGAACTTGCATTCTGCCTGCGTTGGCCTCCCAAGTAGGTGGGGTTACAGGTGTGTACCCCCATGACCGGTTAACTAATTTAATCCTTATACGAATCCTATGAGAATACCTTTATTTTCCCTTTTTTACAATGGAAACATTGAGACACAAAGAAGTTAGTAACTTATCCAAGGGCAGGCAGCTGGGAAGTGATAGAACTGAGATTCGAACCCAGGGAGTCTGGTTGCAGAGTTTCTGTACATAGGGTTACATTGTGTATCAGGCTTTTAAAGGGGTCTCATGCTATATCCTTAAGTGACATGAATTATTTCCCTTCCCCACCCACCCAACTATGCATCTACCTTGTATATATGGGGTTTCAAGTTCCTAGTTAAACAAATCTTTTAATTGTGAGTTTTTTTAAAAAATGACAAAAAATACAAAAGATGAGATTTATCATTTTAACCATTTTTAAGGGTACAGTTAGTGGCCTGAAGCACATTCCCATTATTCTGCAACCATCACCACCACGCACCTTGTAAGACAGGAACTCTCCACCCATGGAACAGTAACTTCCCATTCTTTCCTCCTCCTCATCCCTGGTAACTGCTCTTCTACTTTCTTTATTTTCTTTTTTTGTAAGGAATTAAACCCAGGGGCACTCAACCGCTGAGCCACATCCCTAGTCCTTTTTATTTTGAGTAGGGTCTCACCAATTTGCTTAGGGTCCTGCCAAATTGCTGAGGCTGGCTTTGAACTTGCAATCCTCTGCCTCAGCCTCCCGAGCCACTCCCGTGCATCACTGTGCCCTGTGCCATTCTACTCTCTATTCCTAAAACTTGCACTATTTAGGGACCTTACATAAGTGAAGTCATATCGTATTTCTCCCTTTTTCACTTAGCATAATGTCTTCAGGATTCATTCTTCTTGTCGGTGAGTTGGTGCATACCTGCAATCCCAGAAATTTGGGAGGCTGAGACAGGAGGATTGTAGGTTCAAGGCTAGCCTCAGCAATTTAATGAGGCCCTAAGCAACTTAGTGAGACCTGTCTCAAAAAAAAAAAAAAAAAAAGTGTGTGTGTGTGGGGGCTGCAACGTGCCCCTGGGTTAAATCTCCAATAGCAAAAAAGATTCATTCTTATAGCAGGGTTCAGAGTTTCGTTTCTTTTTAGGGCTGAATAATGTTCCATTTTGTACACATCTTTTATTTTGTTTGTCCAATCATCTGTTGAGAGACACTTATTTTCCCCCCCAACATTTTGACGACTTTGAATAATGCTGCTACAATGTATTACTCTTTTTCAGGGGGTGCTGGGCAAGCGCTTTATCATTAAGCTTCAGCTCCAGCTCTTGAATAATGTGGCTATGAATATGTGTGTACGAGAATGTTTGAGTCTCTGCTTCCACTTTTTTTGTGTATTTACCCAGAAGTGGAACTCTGGATCATGCGGCAGTCTCATTTAATTTTTTTTTAATATTTATATTTTAGTTGTAGTTGGACACAATACCTTTATTTTATTTATTTGTTCTTATGTGGTGCTGAGGATCGAACCCAGTGCCTCATACATGCTAAGCGAGCGCTCTACCACTGAGCCACAACTCCAGCCCTCATTTAATTTGAATCATGATGCTTCTTAGCAGTTACAAAATCATAGCATTCTATAAACAAAAAGGGCAAGAGGCTCTTATGTCCCCTTTCTGAGAATGGTGCAAAAAAAAAAAAAAAAAAAAATCCCTTCCATGGAACAAGCTCACCTGTGCTGCTGCAGTGCAAAGTGGATCAGAAGTGTACTGACCTCAGCTGCAGATGGGTGAGCCACGGGGTGAGCCTGAGCATCGTTTTGCCAGAACTGGGGATGCTCACCCCCACTGTGAAGTGAGGGCTCCCCAGGCAGCTGGTCCCTGGCTGGGGCCTGAGGCTAGAAAGCACAAGTGGTCGAGACCCGGAGTCCTATTGATCAGAGAGGTGGGGCCTCAGAAGTCCTACCTCTATCTGCCCACACACCTCCTCCCAGGCTGATAAGGAGGGGGTAGGGGAAGTTTCAGACAAGAAATTCTTCCTTAATTATTAATGAAACAGGAGCCCGGGAGCTGACTCCAACGCCAGAGGCCAAGGGAGAGGTCTGTACATTGGTCCAACCCCACCCCTCTGAACCCATAATTATCCCTGACCCTAAGGTGAATTAAGAACAAACAGGTCAGTTGGGCCGTGGCGCACATTGTAATCCTAGCAACTCAGGAGGCTGAGGCAGGAGGATCTAAGTTTAAACCCAGCCTCAGTGACTTAGCAAGGCCCTAAGCAACTCAGTGAGAACCTGTTTCTAAATAAAATACAAAAAAAAAAAAAAAAAAAAAAAGCGGGGGGGACTGGGAAGGTGGCTCAGTGTTTAGTGCCCCTGGGTTCAATTTCCGGCACAAAAAAAAAAAAAAAAAAAAAAAAAAAGAAAGAAGAAGAAAAGAAAAGAACAAAGCGTGCTGTTTTAAACTCCTGTAAAGAATGGCCTCACCGCACAGCCCAGACTTCTGGAGGGTGGTGGGCGGAGGGAACCAAAAATGGATCATGTAGGGGCTGTGGCTGGGGCTCAGTGGTAGAGTCCTTCCTAGCATATGCGAGGCCCTGGGTTCCATCCTCAGCACCACATAAACATAAGTAAATAAAATAAAGGTATTGTGTCCATCTACAACGGGAAATATTTTAAAAAAATAGACCACGTGGCTGGGCATGGGGTGCACATCTGTGATCCCAGTGACCAGGGAGGCTGAGGCAGGAGGATTGCAAGTTTGAGGCCAGCCTCAGCAACTTTGCCAGGCCCTGTCTCAAGATAAAAAATAAAAAAAGCTGAGTGTCACAGGGTGGCAAAGTGCTCTGGGGTTCAATCAAAAACAATCAAACAGCAATAACAAAACACCGATTGCGGCGGGAGTCGGGTCAGCCTGTCTTGTCTGCTGTCTCTCACTGCATCATCTTCAGTACACAGCTTCATCTCTGGGGGGTCTCAGTTTCCATTCTGTAAAGCGAGAGATTGTATCAGAAACAATCTTAATTACTTGTTCTACAAGGCCTCCCCATAGGCTCTTGTCTTTGGCAAACTTTTAGCAGCTTAACTTCTTTAGCTCAGAGGTAAGAGGATTTACTGGCTGGGGAGAGTCAGCCCAGAGCTGCTCCCTCTAGGGGAGACAGAGGGTAACTGCAGGAACACTTCGGACGGCTGAAGTCCCCTGTGGTCCTTCGGCTGCAGAATCACTGGACTCAGGATGCTTCAGCCTCACCTGGTTCTCATTTCTGTGTTTTGGGAGCCCAGATACCTGCATTCCCACCCTGCCATTCACCTGGAGCTCTAGGCAACTCCATATTCCCGTGGCCTGAGTCTTTGTTTTTTGTTGTCGTCCTTCCTAGGGATGGGAAATTGAGCAGGAGCTACCCACCCCAAGGCTGCTGGCATCAGGGATCAGATCTGAGAATGGGCCGGCCAGACGGAACTGCATAGGTGTTTTCTTTCCTTCCTTATCAATACTTTTCATAATAGCCTGGAATGTTGCCCTAGAAATTTGAACTTCCACTCAGTGTAGACTCCGGGCTTGAAGAAGGTTGGAGAAGTTGCTCAGGGCCCCAGGGGGAGGTCAGGTATCCCAAACAAAGGTCCTCACGAAGAGCCATGCCTCACGAAGAGCAGTGGGGATGCAGAGAGGAGTTTGGCGGTGTGGCAGGGAAAGGAAGCAACCACAGTGGGAACCACCCTCCTGTTCCATTGCAATTTCACTTTAAATAGCAAAGAGAGGGCTGCTGGGGAAATACCAGCCCTCCAACATGCCTCTCTTTCCCTGTCTGCAGGTGGGGCTGAACGCAGCACAGCCAAACAGCCCCCAGTTGTTCAGGGGGTGGGTGCGTGTGTCTTCCTGGCATTGCTGATGGGTGTTTCCCATGGGAAGGTCGAGATGCTGCATTTCAGAAGCGCTGTCTCTCCAGGCCAGGTCCTCTGGGATTGGGGGTTCCATCAGGCCACAAACTTCGTCATTCCCAGGGCCTTGATCTGGGTTTAGAATCTGCCTGAAGCACAAAGTGGGAAAACACACTCATTCTAATAAGCAGTTGCACGTCCAGAAACTTCTCCACTTAAACCTTATTTCAGTATTTTTCATCCCCTTCAAATTTTGCTCTGAGGCCACCCTATCTGCTTCAGGCTCTCTGGGGAAACTTGGTGGGCCCCTTCAGGAGGTCCCTCGTGGTTGCTCCTGAAAGCGAAGTATAGTTTCTACCAACTTGTGGGACCTGCAGGTTCTGGTAGCTCGTGGAGCACCTGTGGCCCAGGTGCTTCGACGTCTTCTCCTGGAATCTTCCTAATCACCCTGTCCCGTACAGGCTCTTCTTATCTCCATCTGGCAGGTGAAGAAACTGAGATTCAGAGATTCTGAACAACAGTGACAACCGCCGCCGGTGGCAGCCCTGGGTGGAAAACCTCTCCGTGAGACTCCACGACCCTCACCTTCCCCGCAGCCCCCAGCAGCCTAAGAGGAGCCGCAGCGCAGAGAGGACCCGAGCTCCGTCGAGTGGGTCTCGCTTCAGACCCGTCAAATCAACCTCTGGAGGTCGGGTTCAGACGCCAGTGTCTTTTCGAGGTCCCCAGACGGCGGCCCAGCCCTGCTTCCTGGTGACGGTGAGAGGCCCCTCGCCTCTCCCAGGGCTCCCCAGGTGCGCCTTTCACAGTGTCACGCAGATCACGAAACCAAAACTCAAAACCGAGCCCGCGGTGGCCAACTCCCCTGCCCCCGTCGACAGGCCTCGGGGCGGGGGGGGCCCGGGGAGGCTCGAGGTGCCTGCCCTCCCCGCCCAGGTGCGGCCGGCGGCAGGAAGCCGCCCCCTCCGGGAGCCGGTGCGGTGCGCGGGCGATTGCGCCACCCGCTCCAGCTTTCGTAACTGCACCGGGGACGGCCAAGGGACGCGCGAGCGCGAGTTCCTCAAATGTTTTCCTGCGTTGCCAGGACCGTCCGCGGCTCTGAGTCATGTGCAAGTGGGAAGCTGCCCTGACACCGCGCCGGGCCAGAGGGAGCTGAGTTGGGCGCTCGGCGGGGCCGAGGGACTCCGCTGGGAGCGGAGCGCGGCCGCGGAGGGGCTCGGAGGGGCCCGCTCGCCCTCGCGTCGCCCGGCCCGGCCCGGCCGCCCCCACCTGCCTCCCTGGGACCGCGGGCGGCGGCCGAGGAGGAAGCATGCTGGCCTTGTGCGCGCTGCTGGCCGCGCTTTCTGCGGCGCCCGGGGCGGCGCTGGCTCCAGGGGACTGCGCGGCGCTGGGTAAGGGCTCCCGCGCACCGGGGTCGCGGGCGGGTGGGGGAGCCGCCGCGGCCGCTCGGGATCCGGCGGGGGGTGGCGGTGGGGGGAGACTGGAACGAGCAAAGGAAGTGTGGTCGCCCCCCTTTTTTGTGGCCACCTGAGGTGCCCGCGGGCACCAGTCGCCAGAGCAGGGCTGACCCCGCTGCGGGGGTGGGTGCGCCCCCTGCTGCGTGCTGCTGCGCTCCGGTCTGCCGGCGCCTGGGCAGCTACCTGAGGTCTAGGTACAGGACAAGGACCTGACTCCCGTGTCCCAGGGCCCCGTGCATCTATTTTCTCCGGTTATTCCAAGTGGAGATGCCGCGGAGGGCGCCCCAGCGGGGCGTCCTATGTCCCCGCACCCCGCTTCTCCCTCCTGTTGGAGCGGGGCACCCCGCCTGGTTCCACCCCAACCCTCTGGTGTCCGTGTGGATGACAGCGCCCTGACTGTGAAGTCTGGCATCACGGGCGCTGAGTCACCCATTCTCCCGCCGCACGCACTCGCTTCAGGGGGCACCAGCTCGGGCAAGCCAATTGTCCCGTCCTGGGAATTTAGCTGAGTGGGCAGCAAGGCATTGGAACTTTCGGGGGTGACCTGAGCTGGATACCCCTTTCAGACTGGAGAGTGAGGGGCGGGAGAGAGGGCAGGGGCACTCCTGCCCCTGTGGACTGCACTCTGCCCCCGCTGCCAGGCCTTTCTATGGGTCTGGCTGCGCGCCCAGCGGCCTGCCTGGGCTTCCCGCTAGAGGACCTGCTTCTCTAGAGGGTCATTTTAGGGTCTGAGGGCTTCTTTGAGGACACAAGGAAAAACCAAGGGGTAGACATTTGGACCGGATGGCTGGGGAGACAGTGGCTCTGGCTCTCACTGCTTAGGCCACCCTGAGCTCCGGGGAACCACTTTTTAGATTTCTCCCTGCAGGAAAGGTAAGGTCCCCACAGGTGGGAGTTGGGCTGGAATGCCTGTGGCTCTCTTCGCTTTCTGGATGGTTGTGGTCTTTGAGTTCAGAAGAGAAAAGTTACTGCAGTAACGGCCAGTGTTGACAGAGACCATGGTTTACACATCTTCTCATCTTCTCCTTCCCCTTCCCTTCCCCCTTCCTCCTCCTCCTTTTTTTTTTTTTTTTTTTTTTTGGTGCTGGTATTGCACCTCGAGGGCTTTACCGCTGAGCTACATCCCCCAAATATTTTTATTTTGAGACAGGACCTTGTTAACTTGCTGAGGCTGGCTTTGAACTTGGACTCCTCCTGCCTCAACCTCTCATTGTGGCTGGGATTACAGGCAGGGACCACTGTAGGCTATAGGGTTTTTTTGGGGGGGGGCCAGGGATTGAACTCAGGGATGCTTAATCACTGAGCCACATCCCCAGCACTTTTCTTTCTTTTTTTTTAATTTTTGAAGCAGGGTCTCCCTGAGTTGCTTAGGACCTTACTTGGTTGCTGAGGCTGGCTTTGAACTCCTGATCCTCCTGCCTCGGCCTCCCAAGCCACTGGGATGACAGGCGTGTGTCACCATGCCTGGCTTCACTTTGATGAAGCTACAGGTTTTTTTAATTCTCCACTGATCTACATAAAAGTTTGAAAGAGGCGACTGAGGTTCAGAGAGTTTGGGGTGGGAAGTCGTGAAGCCTACCTGATGGAGACTTACTCCTCTGTGGCTCTGTGCTTTACTGTGGCAGGTCCCCGATGTGGATGAGACTCCCAGATGCAGAATTGGACCAGCAGACAGAGCTGAGGGCAGTTAGGGGCAAGCTGAGAGCCACTGAATGCTGGGGCAGAAGGGACTGAGCAAGGGGAAGTGGAGGCCAAGACTTGCTCTTGGTGGAGTCAGAGGCCTGCAGGGCTGAGGCCTCCCAGCTTCCCCAAGGAGGCAGCGGGGCTCGCTGCCTGCCTGTTACTACTCCTCCACTCCCCAGGGCACCTCCCCAGGAGGCTGCTGCTGGAGGCAGGCTTTGGTCCCTAGGTGGCTGCAAGCCCTGTAAGGACAGCCGGCGGTGCTCAGTTCTGCTTCCCTGGTGCTCTGAAGAGATGGGCAAGGGGATCTCATGACAGAGCGCTTGTAAAAGACAGAAATGAGAACTGGGGGAGGAAGTGAAAGCCCTCCCAGCTCAGAAGGAAAACGCAGAGAAGGAGAAGCATGCAGCTCCTCTCCCACACCCACTCAGACTCAGCCCACAAACGGAGAGCAGAAATACAGCAATTGTACAGGAAGCCTGGAGCAAATGACTGTGAGATAGCCTGCTGAAGAGAAATGGGGGGCAGAGGAGGCAGCGGAGGCTGAGCAGAGGGGAAACCTGCGGGCCTGCCTGGGCCTGGAGCCCGCAGAGCCCCCAGGCAAGCTTTCCCAGGGTCAGCAGGTGCTGCCAGGACTCCTCAGCCTCCTTGCCCAGGAGAAGGACCCCGGGCCCGCTGGGTCTCAGGCTTCAGCTCCGACATTCAGGTGTCAGGCTGGAAGCCTGCACGTGGGTCATTCCAGTTCCCCTCGGTGCACACCCCTAAGTGTCTCAGAGTCCCGTCAGGACCTCTGAATTTCCTATAGGGCAAACTCCTCCTCCTCCCCCACCTGCTCGTATCCCTGGGCTCGCCCTCCATCAGTGTTTCTCAGAAGGATTGTTCTGGGTCTAGCCTGAGGTTTGGGGTCTGTGTTGGATGGGTGGAGTCGTGGTGAAAACGCTGATTCTCAGCTCCCACCCCAGACTGATGGGTTGATGGACGGGTACTGGGGCTTGAACCCGGAGGAGCTCTGCCATTAACAGGTCTTGCTAAGTTCCTGAGGCTGGTCTTGAACTTGAGATCCTCCCGCCTCAGCCTCCTGAGTTGCTGGTATTACAGGTGTCTGCCACTGTGCCTGGCTCATGCCTGATTTATTAAATATGAATATCAGGGAGTGAGTTCTGAAAAAAAAATGATTCCTAGGCACCATCGGGGTTGAGAACGTCTGCCTAAATGGTGTGATTGAGGGACTGAATGAACGCCCTTCCCCTGCAGCCTCCCAGCTGCCAGAAGTCTGTCCTCACTTTGGCTCTGTCCCTTGTTTATCACTGCAACAAACATTTTTTTTTTATTTTTTTAAGTCCCTGGAAAGCCCATGAGGCCTCCGTGGGATCAGCCACTCAGACTCCACCCTGAAAGGAGCCTGAAAATGGTCAAGTACAAATCCCGAAGAGGACAGAGAAATGCAGTCTCTTTGACTCGCCTGCTTGTCCTCACAGACAAATTGACTAGGGAGGTGGCCAGAAAGAAGTGACCCCGTCACCAAGAGCACCGACCTGACTCCATCCCCTCCTCTGGACCCTCAGCAAACAGAGTCAACAGTCCTCCCCGCATGGGGCACTTGTAGGGCACCAGAGCAACCCAGCTGCTCACGGCTGCCAGTAGGCCCCCCTTCCCTCTGCCCCCGCTCCCCTGACCCTCCACGCTTGCATCCAGAGTACTCCCGGTCACCAACTCTAATCCAGGCCCAAAGCTGTCCAACATGCTAGCCAGCGGCCATTTAAACTAATTAAAATGGAATCAAACGTGAGTCTTGGTGGCACATGCCTATGATCCCAGCAACTAGAGAGGCTGAGACGGGAGAGCAAGTTTGAGTCCAGCCTCAGCAACTTAGTGAGACCCTGTCCACCCCCACCATAGAATAAAGTAAAATAAGATAAAATAAAAAAGGACTGGGGATGTGACTCAGTGGTTCCATCCCTCGTACCAAAACAAAACAAAAACAAAAAGTTAAGCCAAATGAAAAATGTAATTCCTCAGGTGTATTAGCCACATTTCAAGTATCAGTGACCACATGTATGGGCAGCCCAGATACAGAGCATTCCCCCGTCAGGGGAAGTTCTACTCGGCAGTCCTGATCTGTGTCTTCTGGAGGTTTCTGTCTGTCTTCCCCCCTTCCCTTCCCCCTGTCTTCCTTTCCTGTCCTCCTCCTTTCTTTTTTGGCACCAGGGATTGAGCCAGGGCCTCATGCTGGACAAGCTCATTCTGCACAGGTAATGGCTGAGTCAGACAGACAAATCTCTGCCCCCACCTGCCATGTAAAAAGAAGGTAGCCTTGGGCAAGTGACTGAATCTCTCTTGGGACTCCATGTCACCATCTGGAAAACATAAAAAAAATTATACAGTTGGCCCTCTGTACCTACAGGTCCCATATCCAGGGATTCCACCCAAGTACCTTGAAAAGTAATAGGAAAAAAAAATTGCCCTCATACTGAACACGTGCAGATTTCCCCTACCTTTTCATTATTCCCTAAATAGTATAGTTCTAACAAGTACGCAGACAGCGTTTACATCGTTAGGAGGGAGGACTTAGAGTGTATGGGAGGATGTGAGCAGGTTATATGTAAATACTTGTCATTTTATAGAAGGGACTTGAACACCCACAGATTTCGGTATCTGAGGGGGTCCTGGAACTGAGGATGACTATACTACCTCACAGGGTGGAATGAGGATTAAATGCGCTAAGGAATAGTTTAGAAAAGTCCCCAGCACCAAGCAAGTGCAGTGAAGCCAGCTCAGTGGTGCACATGCCTGCAATCCCAGAGACCTGGAGGCTGAGGCAGGAGGATCTCAAGTTCAAAGCCAGCCTCAGCAACTTAGTGAGGGCCTAAGCCACACAATGAGACCCTGTCTCAAAACAAAATACAAAAAAAGGTCTGGGGATATTGTGTCTCAGTGGTGAAGCACCCTTGGGTTCAATCCCCAGGCCCAAAATAGAATACAAAAGTAAAAAGAGCTGGGGATACGGCTCAGTGGTAGAGCACCCCTGGGTTCAATCCCCAGGGCTGCAAAAATAAAAACCAAAGTGTAGTTAATCATTTATTCGTTTCAAGATTTATTTTGAGCTCCAATTGTGTTGCAGGCACCATTCTACGAGCTGGGATGCAGAAGTGAACAAAACGGACAGAAATCCCCAGGTTATGGAGCTTCCTTCTAGCAGGGGGAAGAGCAGGATGTAAATTAAAAATATAGTATGATCGCAACTAGTGCCAAGGAGACAAGCCTGGGAGAGAGGGTGGCTTCAGCCTCCCGAATTGCTGGGATTACGGGTGTGTGCCACCATGTGCAGCTGAGGTATAGGTCTTTTAAAGAGAGATCATTTCCTCTGGTTCTGGAGATTGAGCGCAGATATCCTCTACCACTGAACTACATGCCTGTTTATTTTTTATTTTGAGACAGGGCCTCGCTAAGTTGCCCAGGCTGGCCTTGAACTTGCAATACTCCTAATAGCTAGAATGCAGACAGGCATCTCCACAGCCAGCTCAGAGGGTTTTGGAGGGCTGCAGTGGCCCTGGAAGGCAGAGAAAGACTTTAAACCTCACCCCCGGGGGTCCCTGGGGAGTGCCTTTTGGGAAGTGAATCTGCGTGCTCCGCCCACTGCCCTTCCCTAGGGATCAGAGATGTCAGAAGTCCCTAGCAGCGGGAAACCTTGTCTGCCACAGTCCTGGGCTTGGGTTTCACTTTTAACTGAAACTCAGCAGACTGCCCTCCCTCCCATCTGCCTCTTGCCAGCTCTGTGCTGCGGCTTTGTCCCCATCTGTGTGGCCCTGACGCCTTGCACCCAGGCTGTCCCCCCAGCCACGGTTCAATTTATGAAGTGCTAATTGTAGGTAGGAAGCGTGCCAAGCTCTTGTGCCTGCGATCATCTTGATTCTCCTTAACAGCCTTAGGTGGGAGGGACGCAGCACCGTGGCCTGGGTGGGGTGGGCTACAACCCTTGTTGGAAGGGAGGGTCAGAGGTCAATTTGAGATTAGACCACCTAAAGAGCAGGCTTATGGAGAGCTGGTACAGAAGGAGGCCTGAGCCTGGGGGTGGGTGTGGGGCCTCCACAGGCGGATGCTATTTAAAGCCCCGACACTGGCCGTGGTCACCCTGGGCTGGATAATGGGGAAAAGAGGAGGCCTGAGCCTCTTCTGAAGCCACAGGAAGAGGAACCAGCCAGGGGACTTGAGAACATGTGGCCAGTGAAGCCGGAGAGAGATGGGGACCGTTTTGCTCCCAAGAGGAGGGAGAGACCACTGTCCGATGATGCTGAGCGGTCGGCTGGGGGGACCAAGCTTGATTTAACAACAGGCAGGTCACCGGTGGTGGCCTTGGCCCCGGGAAGCTCTGGTGAAAAGGCAGGGACCCAAGGCTGGTGAACAGGAGAATAGGAGAGCGCAAGTGGTGGCACTCACCTGTGATCCCAGAGACTTAGGAGGCTGAGGCAGGAGGATGGCACGTGCAGGACCAGCCTGGGCAATTTGGCAAGACCCTGCCTCAAAATGAAAAGGGGCTGGGGTACGGAGCTAAGGTGGAGCACCCTGGCTACACTCCCCAGTACCCGTCCCTCCAGAAGAAAGTAAAGAGGGAAGGGAGAACGGGAGGGACACGGGAAACAGGGGGGCAGGGGACGCTCTATGGCATGTTCATGGGCCAAAGTACAGGTTGACTAGGGGACGCTGTTTGCTTGTTTAAAGAAGAGTGAAACAGCAGCATGTCACATGCTGATTAAAGGACCTAATAGAGACCAAAAAAATTGACAGAGAGGTGACCTTGTGTAGGTGAAAAGAAACAGGCTCAGAGAGGCTCAGTAACTGGCTCCAGATCACACATCAAGGAAGTGACAGGGAGCTGAGCTTTTTGTGTTGCCAACAGCCCTGCTCTTCCCAGGGCAGAGGGACAGGGAGGTCTTCTGTCTTCCCGGTGTCCTCATTAGAGACTCACTGCACCCTTCCTATTGGTGTGGCCAGGACAGCCCCTTCTTGCCCTAGGAAGTACTTATTGCCTTCCCCTCCCCTCTCTCTCTTTTCCCTTGGACTGGGGATGAACCCTGGGGCACTTAACCACTGAGCTCCATCCCCAGCCCTTTTTTTTTGTATTTTATTTAGAGACAGGGTCTCAGCAATTTTTAGGAATTGCTGAGGCTGGCTTTGAACTTGAGATCCTCCTGCCTTAGCCTCCTGAGCTGCTGGGATCACATGCCTGGCCCCCAGTATTGCAGAAAACCCCCAAACTTTCTCTCTTTCTCGGTTTTGAATTTCATTGCATGGATATACAGAATTTTTTTTATCTAGTCCCCCACCCTTTGAAATCTTTCTTTTGAGTTGTAGATGCACACAATACCTTTATTTTGTTTATTTATGTGGCGCTGGGGATCAAACCCAGTGCCTCGTGCATGAGCACTCTACCACTGAGCCACAACCCCAGCCCTCTAGTCCCCTTTTGATGGACATTTAGTGGTTTCCTGCCTTGCTAGACAGTGTTGTGGGGATACCATCACATCCCTTATGTGGCATGAGTGCATTCCTGCAGGATAAAGTCCTCAAAGTGGGGTTGATGAGTCAAAAGACACGTGTATGTATATGTGTGTGTGGTGTGTGTGTGTGTGTGTGTGTGTGTGTGTATTTGGTACTAGGGATTGAACCCAGGGGGCACTTAACCACTGACCCACATTCCCAGACCTTTATTTTTTATTTTGAGACAGGGTCTTGCTAAGTTGCTAAGAACCTCGCCAAATTGCTGAGGCTGGTTTTGAACTTGCAATCCTCCTGCCTCAGCCTCCCAAGGTGTGATTTATGACTTTGACTGAGAATAAAAGTTGCTGTGATTTATACTCTTGGTGACAATGTGATGTCCTCACACCTCTTCCTCTTCTAAACTGGTATCTACCTAGAAAATGGAACCTGTGTGGAATCAATCGGCATTTAATGTATATGAGTGAGACTGGATTTTTTCCCACGTGTAATAGGCTTTAGCCTAATCTATTTATATAGTCTACCTGTTCGTAATCGTTGTTCATTTTTCATTGGGTTCTTTTTTTTTTTTTTCTGGTACCTGCGATTGAACCCAGGGTTGCTTAACCACTGAGCCACATCCCCGGCCTTTCTTAATTTTTTATTCTGAGACAGGGTCTTGCTGACTTGTTTAGGGTCTCCCTAAATTGCTGAGGCTGGCTTTGAACTCAAGGTCCTCTGACTCAGTCACTCCAGCCGTTGGGATCACAGGTGTGTGCCACCGCACCCGACTTCCATTTTTAAAAAATCTTTTTCTTATTGTTTATGGGAGCTCCTAATAGATCAAGGAATTTAATCCTGTTGTAATGAGTTGAGTTGTGGACATTTTTTCAGGTGGTCAGTTGTCTTGTGACTTTACTTTTTGTGAGTTGGGGTCACTTTTTGCCATGCAGATGTTTGTTTTTGAACTGTAGATGAATTCTTGGCTTCTAGGTCGATAGTGTTTTTTGTAGTTGTATATGGGCAGCATGTCTATATTGTATTTGTTTATGTTTTTAATGGGGTGCTAAGGGTCGAATCCAGCGCCTTACATGTGCTAGGCAAGCGCTCTGCCACTGAGCTACAGCCCCGGCCCAGTGAATAGGTTCTAAAATATTCTCCATTTCCTTCTGGTGCTTTAAAGTATTATTGTTTTTTTAATGTTGTTGTTGCTATTACTATTTTGTATGGGGGATTGAACCCAGGGATGCTGTACCACTGAGCTCCATCCCCAACCCTTTTTATGGTGAGACGGGTTCCCCGGGCTGTCTTTGACCTTGCCATCCTCCTGCCTCAGCCTCCGAGTCGCTGGGTTATGGGTGTGCACAACCACTCCCGGCAAAGCAGGGCCTTTACTGGAGCATCGGGAAGTTCACTGAACTTGACTGCTCTATTCCCCCTGAAGGTCCTTGGGATTAGACCTTCGCCACCACGCCTGGTCCCACACTATTTCAGATGTGGGTAGGCTAACCCTCCCATTTCTGTTTTCTCAGAATCTCGCTGGCTCTGTCTCCTTGTTTACTTTCCCATTTGAACTTTAGAATCAACTTGCCTAGTTCAAAGAAAAAAAAAAAAGTCCTGTTGGTATTTTTATTAGCACAAAGTAAACTTGAGGAATTAGTTGAAGGAGCTGGATTCACTTAGATACTCTAGTGCTGAGTCCCCTCGCTTGAAACAGAACGCGGGATGTGTTACAGCAGAAGTCCAGCAGCCGCGAGAGAGTCTTCACCAGACCCACAGCCCAGCCCAACAGAACCAACCCCGTGTGCCCCCGGGGGAGAGCCACCCCTTCGTTGTGATGTTTAGATGTTGAGTTTCGCTTCCTCCTGTCTGGTGTGGGGGGAGACTGGAGAGGGCAGCGCCCTGTAGGTGGACCTGGTCTGACCCCTCCTTCCATCCTCCAGAAACTCTGATTATGAGCCAGGTCGTGTTGCACCCTAAGGCTACCCTGAGAGATGGAGAGATAAGCCTCATGTGCTGTACCCCTGGGAGGGCAGAGGGCTGGGGAATAAACGCGGAATCAGGAGTCCAGAGCCCAGAGTCCAGCCTGGCCACGTGACACACTGGTGGTACGACTTTTGGGACCTTTTCCCTCCTCTTCTATAGAAAGGAGCAGCTTCATTGGGCACGGTGGTGCACGCCCGTCAACCCCAGCGGCTCAGGAGGCTGAAGCAGGAGGATTGCAAGTTCAAAGCCAGCCTCAGCAACTTATCGAGGCTCTAAGTAACTCCATGAAGACCTGTTTTAAAATACAAAAAGAGTTGAGGAAGTGGCTCAGTGGTAGAGTGCCCCTGGGTTCAATCCCTAGTACCAAAAAAGGAAGCAAGACAGGGAGGGAAGAAGGAAGGAGCTTCAGTCAGACACAATGGCACCCACCTGTAACTCCAGCAACCCAGGAGGCTGAGGCAGGAGGATCACAAGTTCAAGGCCAGCCTCTGCAATTTAACAAGACGCTGTTCACAATCAAAAGAACTGGGGGATGCAGCTTAGTGGTAGAGCACCCTGGGTTCCTTCCCTGATCCTGGGGTGGGGGGGGGAAGGAAGGGGCAGCAGCTTGGTCTGAACCCTCCCTAGGGCCCTCTCCATCTTCACACAGCCACCCACCCTCATCGCAGCACGCAGCCCTGACTGCAGCTCTCCCGCTCTGTCTAGACCACAGCCCCTGCGCCTCTCTGCAGCCCCGGCCAGTCCTGCTGTTCATCTCTGTGTATCTTAATCTCCTCCGGGGGTTAGCTGGGGGTGGGGTTGGATTGTTTGCCCTCCTCAGATACCCTTTCCTTTAATTACTTTATAATCTCTGAGCGGGATCCAGGGCGGACCTTCTTGGCCCGGGGCCACGTAATGTGTCTGGTGCTGCCCAGGGAGGGGAGGGAGGGCTGAGTGTTTTCCCCTCAAGCAGCAGTGGGTGCACGTGTGGGCTACCTTTTTATGGGTCCTAAGGAGCCTCCCCGCAGGCCTTCTCTGGCAATCAGCAGGGCAGATGGAGGGAAGGCTGAGCCAAGGTAAATACTGCCTGCGCCAAACACAAGACAAACACGGGCAGGTACAAGAGGTGCAGACACATTAGGGCCGGGTGGGGAGGCTCCTGCCAGGGGAGCCATCACTCTGAGAAGAGGGTTTGGACAAACCGGGCTGTGAGCCAGGTTAGAGAGGGACACAGTCCCTAAATGACATCTTGGGAGAAGTGACCCAGGGGTGGGGGGACCCCGGAGGGAGGGAGATGGAGTCAGAGGTGGTGGTGCCTCTTTTATTTCTTTGGTGCTGAGGACTGAACCCAGGGGTGCTTCACCTCTGACCACGTCCCCAGCCCTTTTGAAATTTTATTGAGAGACAGGGTCTTGCTCAGTTGCCTAGGGCCTTGCTAAATTGCTGAGGCAACTCATGATCCTCCGGCCTCAGCCTCCTGAGCCACCGCACCCAGACAGTGGTGCTTTTAAGATAACTCAGCATACAGATGCTGCTCGTCTGGGGTCAGGGAGAAATCTCAAGGGTGTGACTCCACACTCCTGAGATCCCGGGCCCTACTAGGGGTGGCCGGCTGTAAGGAGGAGTCTCGCTCCCCTTTATGCAAACCCCTGAAACCTCAGGGCTCCTTTTCCCAGGACTCTTTGAAGTCTCAGAAGGTGTAGGGCGAGCAGGGAAGGGGAGAAGGAACGTGGGGGTGGAGAGAGGTGGGTGGGCACCCCAGAAGAAGGGAACTGGGGAGGGGTCGAGAGAGAGGTGACTTCTCTGATCCGTGCCTCCCTGTACAGTGGGGATGCGCCTCCCCGCTCTCAGTGCTGCTGTGAGGAGACTCTTGGGTAAGGGCCTGGCCCGTGGGGTGACGGTTCTGACTATCATCACAGTAGAAGCCCTTAGATGGAGAATGCAAGGAGAGGTGACCCAGAACACCAGGGACCTGTCCTAGCCTGTGTGGGACCGCAGTCTGCACCGGTTTCCCTTTGGACCTGGGCTGCCCACATTCTCCTAGCAACCTCTGGACATCCACCTCCTTTCGGATCAAGGCCCCGAGCGCTGAGAGGGAACCTTTAATTCTTGCATGAGCCAGTCTGAAACTCGGTGCCCCTGAAACCTGAGAGACGGGAGGCCGTCCTGGGCTGACAGCTGGACCCCGTGTGCCTGCTAAGGAACGGCTGTGAGACGGGATTAACAGGCGCGAGTTAAGCCTGTGTCCTCGGTGGCCGGCCAGCGGCCTGGGCACTGCTTACATAAATGGGGCCAGGAAGCTGAACTTGTTTTTTCTGGCAAGAGCAAGGGTGTGCTGCAAGAGAATTGAGAAATGGGTTTCTCGTGGGCCTGTTTTTCTCAGGTTATTGACATTTGCCCGTTTGCACGGAGAGGGGGAAAAGAAAATCAGAGCAACGACAAAGCCATCTGGGTTTCCAGCACCCAAACTTGGTCCCAATGGGGGAAGAACCCCACTCCCCAAGAGCTGTGCTGCCAGGTCCCTGCTCCGGGGGTGTCCCGCGTGGGCAGGGATTTGTGGGATTGCTGGCTGGGATCTACTAGGATCTACGCTCTCCTTCCCTTGAGGAACGGGAGGCAAGGGAGGTGGGGGGGATTTCTCTGCCCTGGAGCTCTCCAGAGAGAGAGATGTGTTTGTCTCAGGGCCCTGGGGTGACCTGGCCCCATCCCTCTCCCCGGTCCTCACCTATTACAATGGTATGTTCATAGATTGCGTCTGTGTTGCAAGGTGGCATTGTCCGGGGTAAGCGGGCGTGCTTCCTGCCCTGGGAGCTAATGATGTGAGACCGTGGGATGCTGAGACGGCAGGAGTAGGGGCTGGTGGGGACCTCCAACCTCAGTCTGAACCTGCCTTTTTCAGAAAAGGTGAAAAGTGGGCTCTGCCAGGGGCAGTGACGTGCCCACAGCTGCCTGCCAGTCCTGGGCAAGGCCAGGACTAGGACTCGGTCTCCTGATGGTGCAGGAGTGCATCAGGCTGCCTCGTGCCCTGAGATGTGCGGCACCGGAGAAGAGCAGAGCCCGGGAGGCCTCCCGTGGTCAGGGACTCAATGCAAAGTGCACCTGAAGATTGTGTGCTGGCGCACTCCTGTGATCCCTGCAGCTTGGGAGGCGGAGGCAGGAGGATCCTGAGTTCAGAGCCAGCCTCAGCAACTTAGGGAGGCCCTAAGCAACTTAGCCAGACCCTGGCTCCAAATAAGATATAAAGAAGGGCTGGGGGTGTGGCTCTCTCCTTTTCTGATCTGACCCTCAGGAAGGGGCTTTGTTTTCTCTGCTGTTCCTCTTTCTTCATGGAACCTGGGATAAGGGGGCTCCCTCCCTGCTTCTGACTGGTCTTGGCAGGAAAAGGAGGACTCGGAATCCTTGGACGCCCCTTCCTCTCTCCTGGCTCTCGGTGCTTTCTGATGCCTAGGGGCTGGGGTGGGGGACAGCTGATTTATTCTCAAGGTGATTGGGAGAGACTCAGAAGCAAGGAGCAGCGTCAGCTCCCATCCTGGGGGCTGGGACAGGAGGTGGGAGGGCGATGGGGCCTCCTTCTGCCTCCAGAGCCAGGACTGAGCCCCTTGGAGGATGCTCACCCCTCCCTGTTCTCTCACAGTCAAACCTCCTTCCTTACTGGGCTGTAGATACTTCAGACCCCAATCCTTCCCAAACTCTTCACTTTTTTTTTTTTTGATACCGGGGCATTTATCCACTGAGCCACATCCCCAGCCCTTTTTGCATTTTATTTAGAGACAGGGTCTCACTGGGTCGCCTGGGGCCTCGCTAAATTGCTGAGTGAGGCTGGCTTTGAACTTGCCATCTCCTGCCTCGGCCTCCCGATCTCCTGGGATTACAGGTGTGCCACCCGACGGCTCCAGGACTCTTCCTGATACCTTTGCGTATTCTGTTCACTCCTTGAAATGCCATTCCCAGCAGCCGCACTCCCCAGGCTCCCATCATTTCTCAAGGTTGTGTCTCCCTTCCCCTTTTAGAAGGATGTGTCCTCCGTCTCCCTTCCCTCAATACCTCAGGATCACTTATTTCAGAATAGCCTGAATTATAGGTGATTTTGAGTCCTCCACAGGGGTCTGTGGATGTTAAACAAAATAAAATACGGAAAGGTGGCGCAGAGCCAGCACAGAGTACGTTTTCAGTGACAACATGTGGATTTTCTTCATGATCTGACTTAAACTATACTTCCAAGATCCTTCACAGTCAGATAAGTGCTGATGGAAGATCGAAACTGAGTTAAGTGCTCTAGAAGCCACTGAAATGAATAATGAGAATGAGCCTCTGCTCTTGATGCATGGTGGGGAACAGAAATTCTTGATTTCTCAAGCTGGGGACAGGCACAGGCTTGCCATCGCGGCCCTGAAGCCTGGGCATTTGCTCAAGGGCGGATGCCGGGCTGTGCGCTGTGTGCTGTGTGCTGCGTCCTGGATCCCAGCTTGTGCCGCACCTGTCCGCCCTGCGCCAGGGCCGCCGCCAGGTTGGGTGGGAGCGCCAGGCTGCTGGGGCACGTCCTGCAGGGAAGCGGGCTCTTGGGAGCACGTGGCCACTACGGGTCTCTTCCTTTGACCAGCTGCTCTTGTGGGGCCTACCAGGGAGGGTCCTGGTGGGGTCCCAGGGAGCAGAGATAAAGACAGACGGGAGGAGTCGGGATGAGCCCACAGATGGTTCCTGGTGCCCATCAGGGGGTCAGGCCTGCGGGGGAGGGACGTGCACAGGACAGTCACATCCAGGGAGCGGCCACACGGAGCTGCCAGTGTTGGGTGGGGGCTCTGCGATCTGAAAGTGTCCCAGAAGCTGTTTTGTCTTGAAAATCTACCTTATCCCCAGAGGCCCTGCGCTCTGCGACCTCCTCCTGGGTGTGTAACAACCGAGGCCCAAGTCTCACACACACACACACACACACACACACACACACACACACGTAGACCCCATGTGTTGTGCGCATATCTATGGACACGCTTTTTTCCCATTGTAAGAGTGATGTATGCCGGGTGTGGTGCGGTGCCACCCGTCTGCAGACTAGGGACTCAGGAGGCTGAGGCAGGGGGATCCTGTGTTCGAGGCCAGCCTCGTCGACTTTGCAAGACTCTGTCTCAAAATGAAATGTTTTTAAAATTAAATAAATAAATAAAAGGGATTGAACATGTAAAGGGCCCCTGTGTTCAACCCCTAGTACCGCCCCCCCAAAAAAAAAGAAAAGAAAAAGAAAACAAAGAAAGAAAGTAAAAGGAAAAAGAAGAAAATCGTAATGTAAGCATCTTGTAGAAAAAATTTAAAACTACAGAAAAGCCAGGTGTGGTGGCATGTGCCTGTAATGTCATCTACTCAGGAGGCTGAGGCCGGGGAATCGAAGACCCACCCGGGCAGCCTAGTGAGACCCGCAACTCAGAAAAATAGATTAATAAATAAATAAACAATGAAACAGCAGAAATCTAAAAGGAAGAGAAGGAAATTACCCCATAGTAAAAGCAGAAAATTTTAAAAATTGAAATCAGAATTCCCCAAACAAATAAACCAAAGCAATCATCCCTCTTCCCACATTTGGAGAGGAGGGCACAGGTCCGAGGGGCCTTCCATGCCCATCACTTCCCTCCCTCACATCTGCTCCTGGGGCTGGCCGTTGCTGGACAGCAGGACCCAGTGTCCCGGGTCAGGAGGCGGGTGGATGGGGGGTGCGGGGCGGGAAGGCTGCGCTGCCCTGACTTGAGCTGGGGGCTTCCTATGGTCTCTGGTCTGAGAGTCTGTCTTAGAGGCATCCTGTCTGCAGTGCTTTTAAGAGCAGAGTTAACTCAGCCTTGTTTACAGGTTCCAGAGGAAAATGTTTTGAAGCAGAATTGTGACAGCAATACTTGCCAATGGGTGGTTTATAATTAATCATTCCCTATTAAAAAAAAAAAAAAAAGTGACTCAGTTTTAAAGATTCAGAAAACCATTACTCAAGTTCCTTGGCAGAGGAAGTGGCCATTATGTGGCTCCCTGCAGCTCTGCTTTTGTGGAAGAGAGGGAAAAAAAAGCCTTTTTATTTGGTGTTTCCCTGAGCTGCCCAAATGCTTTGGCCCTGGTTAGCAAGTGGAGGACAGAACAGCTCCTGCCATTGTTGAGAAGTCCCACTAAACGGGCAACAGCTTCCATCTGAGCTGGGCTTGGGAAGCGACCAGAGAGGTCTTTCCTGGAACTGGCAAAGGCACACGCAGAAAGGGTCTCCTTTGGCCTCTAGATTCGTTTTCCTGCCTCCGTGTCTGCTGCTTGTGAGAAGCTCACTTCTCTGGTCTCCTGCGGAGGCCGTCCACTGCACAGCCCAAGAGGCGCCACCCGGCCACACGGGAACGGAGCCTCTGGGACTTGCTAGCGTGAAGACCCTGTCCCTGTGGGCACCTCTTAGGTACCCTGTGTGAAATAAACACTTATTAAGCACCCACTGAGTTCTCTGATGTGCAGCCAGGTGGAACTTACAGGCTTGTGGTCACAGGGGTGTGTGGGGGGGTGGGGACCTGTGCATACAGTCCCACATCACTTAATGATGGGGGCACATTCCCAGAAATGTGTCTTCAGGTGATCTTGTCGTGTGAACTTTCTAGAGTTACACAGACCTACGGGGTGTAAGTCAAGCACTTGATGTGGCCTCTTGATACCATCGAGGGATGCAGTGAACAGACCGAGAGTCTGCGTGGGGGTCACACTGTTGTTCTACAGTAGGTCCTATTTAACAAGCGGGAGTACACTCTAAAACAACTATAAAACGTATCGTTCAGTAAATACGTAAATCAGAAACACAGTTGTTTGCTTGTTTGCTTATTTATTTATGTTTTGTGATACTGGAGATTAAGCCCAGGGTTTTTTTTTTAGATGTTGATGGACCTTTATTTCATTCATTTATTTATATACGGTGCTGAGGATCGAACCCTGCATCTCACACATGCTAGGAAACCGCGTGACCACTGAGCCACAACTCCAGCCTCCCAGGGGTGTTTTATTATTGAGTTACATCCTCAGCCCTTAGTTTCTTTTTTTTTTTTTCAAGTCAGGGTCTCACTGGGTTGCTGGCCTCCAATGGCTATCCACTGGCCTCCAATTGCTGTCCTCCTGCCTCAGCCTCCTGAAGCTGGGATTAGAGGTGGGCATCACCACACCTGACATTAATTATCATTATTAAGTATCATTTACTGTACATCATTGTATGTGATACACACACACACACACACACACACACAGGCTAAACAGGCTACTTGAGGGTGATGAAGCAGGATGAGCCACTGGTCCTGAGGCCCAGAGTCCATGCTTCGTGAGCTTGAATACGGTGGTCAGCTCACCGGGTACTGGTCAGTCATCTCTGGCTTGATTTCCCTCGGGCTGACTGTCTGTAAGCAGGGAACCATGCTGCCCACCGGTTCTGGCAGGACGGTGGTGGCCGGGAGGTGCACCTTCCCCACCTGGGCCTCTCGTGGGTGGCCTCCCTGGCGGTACGTATGCACACCAGCAGCGGGGGGCTCCTTGCTGACCCCTGCCTCGTCCGAGGCGCACAGGGCACCAGCTGCCGGTGGGACGCAGCCTCCGGCCACAGGTGAAGGTGGAAAGGGTCCTTCTGTGTCCCCCTCCCGCTGCCTCGCAGCGTCCTGAATGGGCTGGACCCACTTTTACCCCCGGTGCCGGGGTGGAAGCCGGGCCTGGGGCTGCCAGGGAGGCTGCCATCCTGAGCTCCCAGCCCCTGGGCAAGGTGGATAGGATGGACCCCGTTAGGGCCTTCACCCCAGCGTCACCCGGCACCACCGGAAACGCCTGTGCCCGCTGTGACGTCTCGGGGTACAGTCCAAGGGTCTGACCCGCACAGTGGCCCACGCCTGGAATCCCAGCGGCTCGGGAGGCTGAGGCAGGAGGATCAGGAGTTCAAAGCCAGCCTCAGCAACTCAGTGAGACCCTGTCTCTAAATAAAATATAAAAAGGGTGAGGATGTGGCTCAGTGGTTAAGCGCCCCTGGGTTCAATCCCTGGTACCAAAAAAAAAAAAAAAAAACAAGTCCTGTGGGCCCATCACTGTATTCCCTGGGGTGAGGTTGGGTGAACATCCTTCTGTGATTCAGAGCAGCGCCCTGAGAAAAGTGTCCGTGAAAGGATGAGCTATCCATGGTTCTTTCTTTTCTTTTTTTGTCCTGGGGATGGAACCCAGGAGTGCTGAACCATGGAGCCACATCCCCAGCTTTTAAAAAAATATTGTATTTAGAGGCAGGGTCTCGCTAAGTTCCTGAGGGTGGCTTTGAACTCGAGACCCTCCTGCCTCAGCCTCCTGAGCTGCTGGGATCACAGGTGTGCGCCAGTCAGGCTGCGCCAGTCAGTCAGGCTGTCCGCGACTCCTTCCTTGGACTTCTAGGCAGACTGTATACAAACGGTGCCCATTGTGTGTCGGTGCTCCTAGGCTGCCTGCGACTGTGCCTATCCACTCTCCAGCTGATGGAGGGCTGTTGCTGGCCTTGCAGTGGGGCCACCCCCCGGCAAACCGTCCTTTTTGATAGCGTCTCCGTCCGTCATGAAGACGTCAAATCTGAGGTGCTTCTTCAACTGCACGATCTGTGCAGGAACTTGATGTCCGTGATGGGTTTCATCCTTAGGGCTGCTGTATCTGGTGGAAAACGGGGAAGTGAAAAGATGGGTAGTGATAGGGAGGGTCTGTGGGTCTTCTGAACCTCATTCAGTCACAGATGGAAATCAGTATGTGACCATGTGACCGGATGTGGCAAGCTGTCACCTTCCTCAGGCTCCCGTTGGATCCTCTCGAGGGCAAGGCGCCTAATCATGTCCTCTTCACTGATGCCTGGCTTCCGGGGCTCCTGCATGTTGGTTGCATGTAGGACGGAGAGAGGGGGCCTCCCTTGCCCACGGTGGAGCAAGAGGAGTCCAGAGGGGGGTCACACTGTGACGTTCACTTAGCTCTCTCTTCCGGCAGCCAGGGCTCTTGGGGTAGGGAGATTGGGTGAGTGGCTGCCACCTGTCCTGGCTGTCCATCTGTCCTTTCCCTGATAGCCTCAGAGAAGAGGGTGCCAGGTGGAGGACTTTGGCGCCAAGTGGTGAGCTGAGAGGAAAGTTGAAAGGCGTTTGTGCAGCCAGGCAGGGCCGACGCCAGGCAGAAGCTGTCTCTGCCTCTGGAGGCCTGTGTCCCTAGTCCCTGGACGATGGCCTGCGTCTTCTAGGGACAGCCAGACTCCTTGGCCTGGGGCTAGAGGCCCCCTGGGAGCCACTGGTCCTTCCGCCCTCTGTCCTGGGGGCCATCTCTGGTGGGCTGGGAGGAAGGACGGGCCCCACGCAGGAGATGGCCAACTCTTCCCCAGCAAAAAGGTTTCGCAGACCAGAGGGACACTTGTGCTTGTCCCCAGACCCAGGAGCACGGGCAGGGAGGTGACATCAGGTGCTTGGCCTTTCTGACATCTCTGGTCAGGTTTATTGCCGCGGCTTGCGAACACGTCGTCCTCCCCTTGGTTTAGGGATCAGGTGGGCTTAATAGGAGAACCGGCTGTGTCCCCGGCCCGTTTCCGCAGCTGGTCGGGTCGATTTAACTGATGGGTTAATAACTGAGTGCGAGGTGGCTGGGATAATTTTTATCTTAGATTCTGTGAATCTATAACCCTGTCCTAAAGCTGGACTAGAAAAAAAAGGTATTTGTTCCGCTAACCTTTAATCCCCTTTCTCTTGAGTAGTGGCACACACAATATTTTTCAAGGGGTGGGTGATGTGCTTTGTCTTTTTGACTTTCCAGTAACTTTTTCTTGGGTCCCTAGAATACAAACAGCATCACCACAGAGGTTTAGTAGAGAGGCGTCGGGGACCAGAGGAAGTGTGGGACACACCGCCAGAGCCCCGGTTCACATCGCAGGTGCGCCTCTATCTTACAGGTCATCTCGGGCGAGTCTCCTGGTTCTTCAGGGCCTGGGTTGCCGTTTATAAAGTAAGACCCTAAGGACCCTGAGATTCTGAGACTTCCTCCAGACCTGTGTGTGCCAGGGGCCCTGCTGGTGCCGTTCCTTCCTTCACTCAGGGGCTCTGTGTGTGCAGGCAGGTTCCCAGAGCTGGACCATGACAGAGCGCCCACCAGGCTCCGTGGCCCGCGCCTATCATCCCTGACGCTGAGGTCGGTAGATTGCAAGTTCGAGGTCAGCCTTAGCAACTTAGCAAGACTCTGTCTCAAAAAGTAAAAAGGGGCTGGGGGTGTCGCTACGTGGTAGAGCGTGTCTCCGGGGTTCAACCCCCAGGACCTTCACAAACACACACACAACACAACACAACAGGTGCCTCATCTTGTGGTGCCTGGAGTCTTGGGGGAGACGGACTGGGAATGGGTAGTGGCACGGCAGTTGGGATAGGTGACGTGGTGGAGAGGCCTCATCTAGCTAGGGGGACGGGGGGGCTTCGGGGTAAGGGGTACTTAATGCTGAGACCAGAACTAGGGGACTTTGTCATGGGCATGGGGCAGGGGAGGAGCACTGTGAGAAGAGCACTGTCTGGGGGACAGTGTAGCCCTTGAAGGGTCTCCTCTTTTCTCTTTCTTTCTCCTTCTTCTTCATCTTTTTTTTTGGTGTAAGGGAGTGGGCCCAGGGGTGCTTGACCACAGACCACATCCCCAGCCCTTTTTACATTTTCTTTAGAGACAGGGTCTCGCTGAGTTGCTCAGGGCCTCGTTAAGCTGCTGAGGCTGGCTTTGAACCCGTGATCCTCCTGCCTCAGCCTCCTGAGCCCCTGGGATGACAGACATGGGCCACCACCCCTGGCCCCTTGAAGGGCTGCGTTGTGTTGTGTTTGTTTGTTTGTGTGTTTGTTTGTTTCACCAGGGGAGTGGGATGGCTAGATGGTGGCTTGAGAAGGCACATCCTGGCAGCCAGGGGGGGGTGGCCAGTGTCCTTATCCGGGCAGAGGTGTCCTGGACGGTGACAGATTCCAGAGTTGGTCAGTACTAAAGCCTCTGCGGCTTCCCTGGGCCACGAAGCTCTGTCCCGTTTCAGGGCGCTGTGGCTCACTGAGTGTTCTCCCTCCCCCAGAGATGGCCGGGGACGTGCTGAGGAGCCTGCCAGGGGCCAGCGTCACCCTGACCTGCCCTGGGGAGGACCTGGGGGCCAACGCCACCGTCCAGTGGGTGCTCACTGGCTCACACCCCAGGAGCTGGGCCAGCGTAGGAAGGAGGCTGCTGCTGAGGTCGGTGCGCTTCGACGACTCTGGGAACTACTCCTGCTCCCTGGACGGCCACCCGGCTGGGACGGTGCAGTTGCTGGTGGACGGTGAGTGTCCTCGGGGCTCTTGATAGCCCGGCTGTGCGCCTTCTAGGAAGACTCCTTGCTTGGTCCTTTAAAGTCCTGTGATTTCCTTGGCCCAAGAATTTGGGGGCAGGGCTCCCTGATGTCTCTCGGTGCCCCTGGAGGTGTCCTCCCACCAACCCTGAGAAGGAGGGCAGTATTTATCTCCCGCTGAGGGGGGCCTCTGGCTGGTGGAGAGCACTGTCTGTCTGTCCTGCCAGTGGACTCTTGACAGCGTGGGGCCCAGAGCCAGACAGCCTGGATTCGAGTGTTCCTCCTTCACACGTAGCTTGACTTCGGCTCCTCAGATCTCTCTGGCAAAATCAAGTAAATTTTCTGACCTTGGAGTATCTCAAAGGTGAAATGGAGTGTGGGGTTGGTGGCCGCCACCTGTAAGGTAACTCGGGAGGACGGCAAGTTGGAGGCCAGCCTGGGCAACTATGGAAACCCTGTCTCCAGACAGATCACAAAAAGAGTAGGGGGTGTATCTCAGGGGCAGAGTGCCGGGTTCAGTCCCCAGCACCAAAAGGAAAAAGAAAGAAAAAGATGGAGCAAGAATTCTCCCGCAGACGCGACTGCTCTCACAGAGCAGCTCTCCTGACTTTTAGAATTAGCTCCTTCCGCTGGGCGCGGTGGTGCTGCCTGTAGTCCAAGCTGCTCGGGAGGCTGAGGCAGGAGGATCACCAGGTCAAAGTCAGCCACAGCAACTTAGTGGTACCTTAAAGCAACTTAGCCAGACCCTGTCTCTACATAGAATATTAAAAAGCTGGGGGTGTGGCTCCGTGGGTAAGCGCCTTTGGGTTCAATCCCCAGCACCAAGAAAGCAAAGCCCAAAGCCTCCTTCCCATCCAGATGAAGACTTTACCCAGCCAGTGCCCTGTGCGCGAGCCCGGTGCTAGGCCCTTCCTTGTTTCTCATGTAGTCCTCCCAGCAACCCTGAGAAGGAGGGCAGTATTTATCACCATTATTATCATCAATTCATCTTACAGGTGAGGAAACTGAAGAGAGGCTGGGACTTACCCACAACCAGGTCTTCATGATTCCAAAAATCCCTATTTTTTTTTTTTTTTAATTTGGACAGAAGGTTCAAAGGTGGCGTCTCCCTTCCCTTGCCCAGGATCCTTTATCCAGTTTGACACAGGACTTTCATATTTTAATTGTATAGCCTCAGCTAGGCAGGGTGGCGCACACCTGGAATCCCAGTGATTGGGGAGGCCGGGGCAGGAGGATTGCAGGTTTGAGGCCCGCCTCAGCAACTCAGAGGGACTCTGTCTCAAAATAAAAAGAGCTGGAGATGTAGCTCACTGATAAAGCACCCCTCAATTCAATCCCTAGTACTGCCCCCAGTCCCCCCCCAAAAAAAAAATACTTGTCATCCATTAGGATATCTGTGTGAGCCTGAGTTTTAGCTGCAGAGTGGCCAGTCCCCTCAGCAGGGAGGCTGTGCACGCCTGTGAGGTCAGGCGTCTCAGGGGAAGCCCTGCGGCTCCTCAGCCTGCTGTTCTCTCCTTCCAGTTCCTCCCGAGAAGCCCCGGCTCTCCTGCTTACGAAGGAGCCTCCTCAGCAGCGTGGTCTGCGAGTGGAGTCCTCGGAACCCCCCCTCCCCCACCACCAGGGCTGTGCTGCTGGTGAAGAAGCTGTAAGTAGCCTGGGCTGGGCTGGGTGTGTGTCTCCTTCTCACCCAGGTCCCCAAGCCGAGGTGAGCTCCCACAGGAAGGCAGAACTGGCCGATTCTAATAAATAAATTAAGAACAAACAAACAAACAAAACTTTTACTTCGAAACAGGCTCTGGCTAAGTTGCTGAGGCTGGCCTTGAACTTGTGATCCTCTTTCCTTAGCCTCCTGAGTCTCTGGAATTACAAGCCTGCACTACTGTGCCCAGCTGAGGGATCGCAAAATTTTATCAGTAAAAAGTAATTCCTGGAGCCGAGCGCGGTGGCACCTGCCTGTAATCCCGGTGGCTCGGGAGGCTGAGGCAGGAGGTTCAAAGCCAGCCTCAGCAAAGACAAGGCGCTAAGCAACTCAGTGAGACCCTGTCTCTAAATAAAATACAAAATAGGGCTGGGAATGTGGCTCAGTGGTTGGGTGCCCCTGAAGTTCAATCCCCAAGTATTTCCTCCACCAAAAAAGTAATAGCCGGGACTGGGGGCGGAGCCTGTGGTAAGAGTGCTTGTGTGAGGCCCTGGGTTCAATCCCCAGCACCAAAATAAAAACCCCAAACCAACCAACCAAACAAACAACAACAAAACAGATGAAGAAACTGAGGTTCAGAGAGGTCTTTTAGCTAGAAAGTGGCTCTGTTGGGAACCCAATTCCAGGTGCCTGGTTTCAGCTCCGGGTACCTGATTTGGGGTGTTGCTCTGAAGAAGATGCGAATGGGAGAGGGAAGGCCAGCCAGTTCTTACCCGTGTCTGGCCCCGAGAGTGTGTCGGGCTCTTTCTATATGGAGGCAGGTGACAGGAAGTGGTCATGGATGGAGAATTGGAACTGGCACTAGTGGGGCCAGAAGTCATGCCTGCCACTTCAAGGTGGCATAAAGCGTGGGCGTGGGACACGTGGGATGGGCCGGGGCAGAGAAGTGGAGGCCTGGAAGGCGCGCAGCACGGATCCCCACTCCAGTGTTGCCGGGTCTGTCCTCGGACCCAGGGCTCCTCCGTCGGTCTACGCTGCCGGCCATCAGGGCACAGCAGTCCCCACTTCTCCTTCCCAAGGTTTCAACTACCCTTGGTCCACTGTGGCCTGAAAATATCAGGTAGAAAATTCTAGAAATCAACAGTGCATACGTTTTAAATTAAGCCCCTCGGAGTAGCCTGGTGGAAGCGTGTGCCGTCCTGCCCGGGTGTGGATCCTGCGTTTCAGCCCAGCAGTCGGCCTGCGTCATGACCTCGCCCCATCCCTGGGACCGCCTCCCTGATCCGTGTCTGTGTTCCTCTAACCCTTGTCTTACTCGGCAGTGGCCCAGGGTAGAGATGCAGGGGGCCCTCGGACAGGAAGGGACAGACGACTCTGGTTCTGTGGCAGCGCTGGGGGCATGTGGGCGGAGCGTGGCAGGTATAGGGTTTGGCACCGTCTGGGACTTCGGGCACTTGCTCGGGTTCTTGGGACACACTCCCTGCAGACAGAGGACTACTCTGCCAAAAAATCAGAACAGTGACCTCCACACGGTGGCTTGGCTGCCACTTGTCTCCAGAGAGTTGCTGGGAGGCCTGGCGGTGTGTCTGTGTAGATCACCCCCCTGCAAAAGACACAGCTGCTCTGGGACCATTAGTCCACGCTTCTCCATAGACAGCACGCTCTGCCCACCGCCTGGCGGCTCCAGACCAGTGTCAGAAAACTGGGTTTATTTTTTGGTAGCAGAGATTGAACCCAGGGGCGCTTAACCACCGGAGCCTCACCCCCAGCCCTTTTTATGTTTTATTTTGAGACAGGGCCTCACTAAGTTCTCCGGGCCTCACTTTTGCTGAGGCTGGCTTTGAACTCCCCATCCTCCTGCCTCAGCCTCCTGAGTCGCTGGGCTTACAGGCGCGTGCCCCGGCACTGACGGATTCACATTGGACACTTCATCTCGAATACTCTATTGACAATACGGAGGGAGAGGACCAGGTGTCTGGCTCCACGTCCTCCTCCTCCAGTGGAGAGGGCAGTGGGGATGGGGCTGCCAGAGCTCCAGGGACGGGGCCATCCAGGCCCCACCCGGGCCGGCGACTCTGGGGCCCAGGAAAGCGGTTCTGGTGTGTTCTGCTTTCTGTTTCGGGCATGACACTTTCACATCCTCCCCGGCACCCGCCCAGCCTGTCACCCAGCAGCGCCTGAGAGTGGGGCTCCCGCCTGGGCTGGGGGAGGCAGGATGGGCGCCCGCGGGGCACAGCGGGGCACAGACGGGCCCTGCCTCCTGGGGGGTGGGACCGAAGCCTGAGAGGTGCAGGGGACGCAGAGCAAGGGTGGCTGTCGCTCCCCGGGGCCAGGCTCCCAGAAGCAGTTTGTCCCGCCCCCCGCCCCCCCCCCCCCCCCCCCCCCCCCCCCGAGCCCAGGAGCCGCGTTAGAGGCTGGTGATCTGTCCCCCGCAGCAGGGCGAGCGGCCGCCACGGCCCAACATGCCCGCACACGGGCACGGGGGCGAGGCTCCCTTGCTGACTCACCTGCTGGAACCCGCCACCTTCCTACAAAATGCTTCTAGCTCCGAGTTCCTCTGCGACACCCAGCATCTCCATGGGGTGCTTCGTCCCCAAGGGCAGATCATTTTTGTCGTTGCCCTGACACCAGGTCAGAGGCTCGGCCTCCCTGCCTCTGCGAGTCTGTGTCCCCCGTGGAGCCGGGAGCACGGATCCTGCCCCAGCGCCAGCGCTCGGGGCCCCTGATGCCTCAGGGACAGCTGAGCCCCTCCTGCAGCACCTCCCGCCATGCCAGGGGCCATGTCCTAGCCACGTTAGTGTTAGTCCTTTGTCCCTTTGAGGTGGGACTGTGCATGGTTTTCAAATGACAGCACAGAACCTCGAGGCTGGTTGCAGGAGTCACTCGGAGGCACGAAAGCTAAGGAGAGCAGATGACCCCGAGCTGGGATCCGAGCCCCGGGATCCGACTCAGAGCCTGCGCGTCTGACCCCGGCCCGGGCCCTCTTCCCCTCTAGAGGAAGCACAGAAACGGTAGCAGGCCCCACCCCTTGTTTTGTGACCAACAGCGAGAAAGTCCCAGCGGAAGACTTCCGGGTGCCCTGCCAGTATTCTCAGGACTCGCAGAAGTTCTCCTGCCAGCTGGAGATCCCAGAGGGGGACAAGTCCTTCCACATAGTGTCCTTATGTGCGGCCAGCAGTGCCGGGAGCAGGTCCAGCGACCCCGAGGCATTTGAGGGATATGGAATCCGTAAGTGAGCTCTCCTCTCCCCAGCCCCACGAGTGTTTTTTTGTTTTTTTTCTTCTCTTTTGACATAATATTTCTTTTTCTTTTTGGTGCTTTTTGAACCTAGGGATGCTTGATCACTGAGCCACATCCCCAGACCTTTTTTAAAATTTTGAGACAGGGTCCGGCCAAGTTGCTTAAGGCCTCACTAAGTGGCTAAGGCTGGCCTCCAACTTTTGATCCTCCTGCTTCGGCCTCCCACGTCACTGGGATTACAGCCTTGCACCGCTCTGCCTGGCCCCTGATTTAATATTTCTCATCCATTCCTTGGAGGGGCAGGGAAGGAGCGGTTGAGGGGTTTGGCTAGCCGGAGCCCTTTTGGGCATTGACGGATGAGGGTCCTGTCAAGATGCGTGTGTGGGGCTGAGGGTCTGGCTTTAGCGGCAGAGCGCTTGCCGGGTGTGTGCAAGGCTCTGGGTTTGATCCCCAGTGTGGAGGAGGAGGGCAGATAAATAAAAAGATGGGCATGGAGTCGCCTGGTCTGGGGCAGGGGCTCCTGCCGCCCCACGGAAGCCACGTTCCCTCTCACAGTGCAGCCTGACCCGCCCACCAACATCATGGTCACAGCTGTGGCCGAAAACCCCCGCTGGCTCAATGTCACCTGGGAAGACCCCCTCTCCTGGAACTCCGACTTCTACAGGCTGCAGTTCCAGCTCCGGTACCGGGCCGAGCACTCCAAGGCCTTCACCACGTGGATGGTGAGTCCATCTACTGTTTCTGAACAGAAAGGCGCTACAGACACTTGAGGCTCCTAAAAAGGGGGCGAAGGAAAAGGAGTGACCTTCCAGGGCCTGCCTGGCTGCTCCCCGGGCGGCCTGGACGGGAATTCTAACCCACGAGTCTCGGCCGTCTCATTCACAAAGTGGGAGTCATGCCGCTGGGCTGTCCCTTCACAGCTGGTTGGCCAGAAGGGTCACATCAGGGTGGCCGGGACTCGGGCTCTGGGCACATCGGGGAGGGCTGTCAGGATTCCGAGTCGCTGTGCCTCCTGCCCTTAGGTCAAGAATTCCCAGCATCACTGCGTCATCCACGACGCCTGGCGCGGCTCCAGGCACATGGTGCAGCTTCGGGCCCAGGAGGAGTTTGGACTCGGCTCCTGGAGCGCGTGGAGCCCCGAGGTCACGGGGGTTCCGTGGACAGGTACCTCGCGGGCCTGGGGGGAAGGCGGGGGTGGCTTGTTAGCGGATCAGCAATGTGGTGCTCTAAGGCAGGTCACCCCAAAGCTGGTGCCTGAAACAGCAACCATTTATCGGCTTCAGACTCGGCTGGTCTTGCCGCGAGGTCTGGAGGGGCCAAGGTGAACCCGCCCGGGGCTGGTGGTGGGGGCTGCCGGGCCCTGCTCTTCCCCACACCTTCCCCGAGGCCACCCAGGCTGGGGACGGGGACTCCCAGAGCAGCCGAGAGGAGCTCAAAGGATCGTACGTGTTTACTCCACCGCAGTTACTAATGCTTTTTATTTTTAAAAAGGTGATAAAGAGTAATCTTCATTGCTTTGGGGCGGATTATTGAAATTAACACGTTAGTGATAAAATTAAAAATTCCACAAAAATATGAAGAGAATAACTATTAACAGTATTTTCCCTTAGCAAAAACCAGTGGGCATACTTTAGTTTTTAAAAAATACATTTATGTGCGTGTATTTACATATTATATATAATTATATATATAAAATATTGTGCCAGATGGTGTATAAAACCTGTGATCCCAGTGACTCGGGAGGCTGAGGCAGGAGGATTGCAAGTTTGAGTGAGCCATTTAGCAAGGCTCTAAGCAATTCAGCAAGGCCTTGTCTCAAAGTAAAAAAATAAAAGGGCTGGGGCCAGGTGTGGTGGCGCACACCCTTAATCCCAGAGGCTTGGGAGGCTGAGGCAGGAGGATCAGTGGTCCTGGGGATGAGGCTCAGTGGTCGAGTGCGCCTGAGTTCAATCCCCAGTGCCAACCAACCAACCAACCAACAAAAAACCCAAAAAACAAAGAAAAGGGCTGGGGATGTAGCTCCCTGGTAGAGTGCTCCTGGGGTCATCCCCAGTGATACACTCCCGCCATTCTACTTTCTGTCTCTGAATTTGAAGTCTTATAAACAGATTTCCTGCCTAGCTTCAAATGTTTTATTTTTCCAGTTTTTTTTTTTTTTTTTTCTTTTCCCTCTTTGTTACTGGGGATTGAACTCAGGGGTTCTTAACCACTGAGCCACATCCCCAGCCCTTTTTATATTTCATTTAGAGACAGGGTCTCCCTGAGCTGCTTAGGGCCTTGCCGAGTTGCTGAGGCTGGCCTTGAACTTGCAATCCTCCTGCCTCAGCCTCCTGAGCTGCTGGGATTATAGATTAGACGTGGGCCACTGTACCCAGTATGTTATCAAATTTTTTTGAAAATGTACTGTTTGCTAACTGCATGATTAATTTTTTTTTAACACCCACAGGAGGTGTTTTGTTTGTGTTGGGACTGGGGGGTTGAACCCCGGGGTGCTTAACCACTTCCTGCGTTGCTGGGATTAGAGGCGTGTACTACTGTGCCCAGTTTGGAGGTTTTTATAAAAAGAAAAAATTAAGAATTTGTATCCAATTAATACAGAAGGCTTGAGAAGCTGAGGCAGGAGGTGTGCAAGTTAGGCCAGCCTCAGCAACTTAGCGAGGCCCCAAGCAACCTGCAGAGACCCTGTCTCAAAATCAAAAATCAAAAAAAAAAAAAGACTGGAGATGTCACTCGGTGGAAAGTGCCTGGTTTCAGTCCCCAGGACCCAAACAACAACAGCAGCCAGACCCCCAGAATGCCCAGCAGAGGCCCGCGGCCCGCGTCCTCCTTTGCTGGTCCTCCTTTCTGGAGGAAGCCGCTTGACTCTGTTTCTAGGTCTTCTGCTGGTGCCCTGGTAACGCTAGTCTTTCTTCTTTTTTATTTCTTTCCTTTCCCCCTCCTTAACTCTAAGGGACAAGCTCAGATGAGTGACTTTTCCCCCTGATAAAACCACTGGAGACTTTATCTAGCAGACCTAGAATGCAGGTATCTCCCTGACCACACCTGGTCAGCTGGCCTCTCTTTGAAGCTTCCAGAGATAAAGAGCTCACCCCCAGCATTCTTCTTGTGGAACACCTTCCAGGCTGGATTTTTTTTCTAACCCTGCAGCACAGTCGAGAATCAAATTAGTCATTCATTCTTTTTCTCCTTGTTGGTACTGGAGACCCAGGGGTGCTTAACCACTGAGCCACATCCCTAGCCTTTTTTTTTTTTTTTTTTGATTTTTAATTTTGAGACAGGGTCTTGCTAAATTGCTGGGGCTGGACTTGAACCTGGGATCCTCCTGCCTCAGCCTCCCCACTTGCTGGGATTACAGGCATGCACCACGCCCACTCAATTAGTCATTCTAAATCACTTAGCAATTAAAAGAATAAGGTCAGACAGGCACCAGGAGGCACGCCTGGGATCCCCGCAACCCTGGAGCCTGAGGCGGGAGGTCATAAATCCAAGGCCATTCTGGGAAAGTTAGGAAGACCTTCAGCATTCAATCTATCGAGACCCTGTCTTAAAATAAAAAGGGCTGGGGATGTAGCTCAGTGGCAGAGCACCCAAGAGGTCAATTCCCACTACTGTATTTAAAAAAGAAAGAAAAGAAAAGAAAAGAAAAAAAGTCCTGATTTAATAGCTGTTGATTGATGGTGGTAAAGTGTGCCCGACATGAAGTCTGTTACTGTGACGGTTTCGAGTGTGCATCTTTGTGGCTTTAAGTTCAGGCGCAGTGTGGTGCCAGCATCACCGCCGTGCACCTCCAGAACCTTCTTATCTTGCAAAACTGGAACTCTGTCCCTCCCCAGGATAATTCCCCATTCTCCCATCCCTGCCCCAGCCCCTGGCAGCCCCTGACATTCTGCTCTCTGTCCCTGACTGTGACGACTCCAGATCATTCCTTTGGTTTTGAGACAGGGGACAAGTGGAGCCACACGGGACGTGTCCTTTGGTGCCCGGCTCATTTCGCGGCCTGTGACTTGTCTTCAGGGCCCACCCACGTGGCGGCCGGGGTCAGAATCTCCTCTGGAAGGCGGTGGTGGGCTGCTGTGCAGAATCACGCCTCTGGTGTCCTTGTTCCCCTGTCCTGGGGCACTTGGGCTCTTCTGTCTTGGCTTTGTGAGTGACGCTGCCATGGACAAGGCCGTACAGAGCTGTTGGAGTTCCTGCTTTCGGTTCTTTTGAGTCGACACCCAGAAGTGGAATTTCTGTGTCACGTGGCGATTCTATTTTTAATTTTTTGAGGAACTTCTGTCTCTTGGCTGCTCCCTTTCATATCCACTGCGGAGTGCACAACCCACCTCTCCCCTGACACCAGTTATCTTCTTTGCCTTTGGGCCCTCCCCTCCCCTCTCCCTTCCTTTCTTTATCTCTCTTTTTGAGACAGAGTCTCAGATTCCTGGGCTTAAGTGAGCCTCCTGCCTCAGCCTCTCCAGTAGCTGTGGTTACAGGTGTCCGCTTAGTTTTTGTTTTTGGTACCAAGAATTGAACCCAGGGGCACTTCACCACTGAGCCACGTCCCCAGCCCTATTTTGTATTTTATTTAGAGACAGGGTCTCGCTGAGTTGCTTGCTAAATTGCTGAGGCCGGCCTTGAACTCGAAATCCTCCTGCCTCAGCCTCCCAAGTCTCTGAGATTATAAGTGTGCGCCGTCACTCCCAATTTAGAAGGTCTTCTTATGTGGGCCAGCGCTGGCCTTGCTCTGTCCCCTGGGCTCCTCCGAGCCCAGCCTGCTCTCTGAATTCTTCCGGAGTTCTCAGAAGACTAAGATCTGCTTGCGCTCCTCTTGCCAGGCGGCCGCATGGGGTGGTTGGGAGTTTCTCATTGGCTCGTCACCTGCCCCCGAATCTGGTCTCATTTGTGGACGTATCTCTTTCAATTGTTGGCATCCTCTCTTCTTGTGGAAGATGCTCTAGCAGGGGCCATCTGGGCAGCTCTGGGGACTGTCTTGGACTTTCCAGCCTTGGCTCATGTGCCGGAGTGACCCCGCGAGCTCAGAGAACCTGGTTCCTCCTCCTGAGCAGCTGGAGAGTTGAGCTCCTGTCCCGCGGGTGGACGGCATCCTCACGCCCCCGCGATGAATTCACCCACGGAGGGTGGGTGAGACCAGGGGGACGCAGGATGGGATGGGGGCAGGTCGGGGAGAGTGAGAAGGAGGTTGGGAGACCAGGTGAGGCGTGTTCTCCTGCCGGTGGCCGTGGAGTGGTGTGACTGTTAGGGACATGTCAGTGCTCCAGGGACTCTATCCCGGGGCTTCCTGGTACCAAGGACCTTCAACACCGAAAGTCCAGACAAAAAGGACGCTGCCCGGAGGGTCTGAGTGGCGGAGGAGAGGCCGGCCTTGGCCTGGCCCTGAGGGAAGCTGTGTAGGTGCCAGGGGTGGAGGAGGGGCGCAGGGCCTGGACTTCACAGGTGCTGGGGACACCAGGGTGCAGCGTCTGCACCAAGGTGTGTTTGTGGGGACCAGTGGGCCGTGTGTGTGTCTCTCCCTCTCTCTCTCTCTCTCTCTCTCTCTCTCTCTCTCTCTCGTACTGGGGGTCAGACCCAGGGAGCTGTACGGCAGCCCAGCCCTTTCTGGAAAACTTTATTTTGAGTCAGGGTCTTACTAAATTGTCCACAAAGAGCCTCAAACTCGATTCTTCCTCCTCGGCCTCCCCAGTGGCTGTGGTCACAGGCCTGTGTCACTGTGCCTGGTGCTTGGTCCGGTCTCCCGCGTGTCCTTGAACCTGCCCATTCCCGCCGGGCGTGCTGGCCCACCACCCTGCCTACCTGGGGCAGAGCACTGGTCTGTGGGGAGACAGACTTGGGTCCAGCTGCTGACCCTGCTCCTAGGACCAGCCCGACCTTGGGGGAGTCCCTAACCAAGCCCCGGGTGGCCCGTCTGTCAAGTGGGGGTGGTAAGGCTTGCCTCAAGAACCCCCAACCCAGAGCCTCCCTTGTGGGGCTGGGAGGCCTCCATGATGGGAAGGAGCGGGCACAGAGCCGGACTCGTGGTCAGCGTGTAACAAACGCCGGAATCAGCTGGCCCAGACACCTGTGGGGCCTCTCTCTGCGGCAGGTACTTGGCTCCACCCAAGCCCAAGGCATCGCGGTGGCTCCCAAACCTCTGGGCCTTCCTGTCCGGGGACAGACACCGCGACCCACCCAGCTCCAGAGCTGGGAGCCAGACCACCTACCTGGTTCAGCTGCTGTCCATCTCAGCAGAACCTGACCGTTGACCCTCCAAACCCGCCTCCTGCTTTTGTGTTCAAGCACTGTGCGTCCTCCACAAGACTGTCACCTGTCACCTCCCAGACACCACCCATGACCCCTGTGGCTCTCCCCTGAGCTTGGTGTAGAGGCCTTTGGGACAGCCTTGCTGACCACCCAGTCAATCTCCCTGGAATAAGGCCATTCGTCCACTCATTCATTTTGTTCATGAATTCATTCTGTTTTGAATATAGACAACTTGGAACTTGGTAGACAGAAGCCACCGCCTGTCTTTCTGGTCCTGGGGGTTGTCCCCAAGGGTGCTCCCACCGAGCTGCGCCCCAGCCCTTCTCGTTTTGAGATGGGGTCTTGCTGGATGCCGCCACTGCGCCTGACCAGAAATGACCTTTATTTACAATGAGATGCCACACTCACGCTGGGAAGTCTCTCTTGGGCAGAAACAGGGCCACCTTCTTCACCTTGATTCATGATGATGCAAATTGCCACCCCCCACACCTCACAGGGACAACAGAGTCTGAGTCACACTATCTTCAGGGGCATGTAGGGAGCTTTTAAGAAAGTTTCATTAGAGCTGGGCCCAGGGGCGCACACCTGCAATCCCAGAGACTTGGGAGGCGGAGGCAGGAGGATCGCAAGTTCAGGACCAGCCTCAGCAGCCTAGTGGGGCCTGCCCCTGAGTTAGTCCCCAGTACCGAGAAGAACAGCCTCGTATTCTGTTTCACATCTACGTGAGAAACGTTCTATTCATTCTGCCAACATTTTTGGTCATTCCAGATAACACCAAAATGAATTTCCCACCTTGTCCCCAGAACTCTGAACCACAAGGAGAAGGTCGAACACGCTGAGACACACGTGACGCCGAGGCAGGACGCAGGGCGGAAGCTGCACACTGACTCGTGCCTTCCCCTGCTTTGGGGGTCTTTATAACCCTGGGGACTGAGTCTCATTGCCAGGTCCTGAGGCCGCAGGTGTAGGAAGGGCCTGTGAGGTTCGGGGCGTGCTGAGCAGGGCCTGGGACACCTCTATCCTGAACGGCCGACTGTGGTTGCTGTGTGCTCTGTTTAGTGCGCCACCAATGCCCTCTACATGCTCTGTTGGTCCCTCAGTCACTCCCTCCCAGGAGTCTGTTTTCCATTAGGCTGGGCTGTGAGAACCCCCCTCCCACCAAAACAAACTGGACCCCTCCCATGAATTTGAGGTTCAATTCTGGACGAACTTGCTGGGTG